>NC_047506.1:4275736-4558236 GCF_902827115.2 Pseudochaenichthys georgianus | reverse complement strand
CTGATGCACAGCTTAGCCATGAGCGGCAAAGTTGTGGCCACACCGGTGGTCTCCGTCTCCGCCACCAGCCTCCCTCTGCCCCCCCTGCCTCATCTGCCTCCCCTGGATCACAGTGCCAGAGCCTCCTCCTCCTCCTCTGGGGCCGCAGCCCTGGCCGACTCCCCTTGCCTGGACGGGGATCAGGAGGCCACCACCACCTTCTGCATGCTCATCCCCAGGATGCCCCAGTGGAAGTTCTCCAACTCGCTGCTCAGCCGCAGCCCGTCCAGCTCCAGCTCCAGCAAGGACTCGGGGAAGGCGGCTCCTTCCACAGCCTCACAGAGTTCCTCCCCACACAGGCGCAGTATTGCGGCCTCCGCCAGTGGCCCGGTGGCCAGCCTCGCAGCGGTGCTTAACTCCTGTGACCCCGTGTGTGTCACCCCCTGCTCCCTGCAGGCGATCCGGGGGCAGAGGGCGGTGGCAGCTGCACACTCGGCCGGTCCAGGGGGGCACGGGTTTGGGGCTATGGAGGCCATGGCGAGCCCCGGGGGTTCCAGCAACTCCAGGTCAGGAATGAGCCGCCGGACAAGGGTGGAGGGCATGTGGCTGGGGGGAGAGGACTTCCCCCAGAAGGGAAACTTCATCCACAAACCCACCCAGGGCTGGCTGCACGCTGACAACACCATTGCAGGACCAGGGGCTTCATATATAGTCAGGGTAGGTCATAAGTTGTTTTGTATGCATGCACATCCACTTAAATTGTTGTACATCTAAAAAGAACATATTTTCTTTCTCTGCTGCTTACATATAATCAAATCAAACTTCATTTATATACTTTTCATACACAAAGGTAACTCAAAGTGCTTCACAAAACCAACACATAGACAATTTACAAATAAAACCAATACTATTTCCCCTTCCAAGTTAATAACCAGAGTAACAGCTTTGTCATTACACACATATGTATTTATATATACACATACACATTCATACATACATAACTGCTCACAGGAATCAGTGGACAATATGAATGAGTCCTTTAAAGGTGTCTCTTATCTGTGTGTGAAACAAAAGGACACCTCAGTGCCGGCAGCTTGTTATGCAGCACATGTGGCGAGGGGCTGGGGAATACATAATCCAGATAGATGGCTTGGTAGAGACTGCGTCAGGGCGGGGAAGATACACCTTGGAATGATGTGCACAGACTGTAGTGAGGAGCATTATACGGCAGAAAGTAGATCTAACGTATGTTTTATTTATGTGGATCGTGGGAGTGGTCTTTGTGCGGTTTCTGGATTGTTTACATTGATAGGAGCCTATGTTAACCATTACATGTTATTTACAATCCGTGTGCCTTGTGAATCCCAATGTTTATTACTGTAGTACACTTATTTGAGTAAGCTTGGGTTACTTTTTTAAAATAGATCGCAAACAATTGTTTTGCTATCATGAAACTAAACCAGGCTGCAAACAGAAATAGTTGGCTGTCCCACTAGAGTAGGAGGGATATGAAGAGATATCTCTATCTGTGTGAACATGACATGTGTTTACAAAGGGTTACCATCCCAGGCAGGCTGCTTGATGTCAATGTCAATGATCTCCCCCCCCCCCCGCCGCCTGTTCACCTCCACCCCTCTTTACTCTGCTCTTCCCCCTCTCCTCAAAACTAATGACATGACTCTTGATTAGCCCAGTCTGGGGCTCAAGCACGCTTTCTAATTCCATTATACCGGCGCCATTCATTCGTATATTCAATTACATTAAGTCACAGTCATTTGCATCATGTGATGTGGATGGGGATGGGGATGGGGGGGGGGGGGGCTAATGAAGACCTCTCCTCACCATGCAGGGCTTTCCTAGATTCATAACAAGTGCTGCTTTATGTGTGATTGATATCTCAGTTGATTTGCAGACAGTTTATTGTTAAAGAGGCGCCATCAATAATGTGATGTGACCACTGGCCTGCACTGAAAACTGAAACGTCGACTATAAATGAATGTATGAGGTCAACAAATGTCACATATATTAAGTTTAATAGTATAATACTAAGTTATACATACTGTGTTTTACTTAATATCATTACTTTCAACTAAACTCATACAGTTGTGTGAAATCTGTTGATATAATACATTTAATTCAAGTCAATGTTTCTCACAAAGATAGCCTAATTAAGAAGCAAGCATTAACATATTTCAGATAAAAAGTAGAAATTACACAATTTACAGTTTTACAGTAACAGTTTTGAGATAGCAGCCTGGTGAAAGTATACAAGGTGGAAGTACATATTGCACAGCTATTTACGGTTTATATATACAGTATTGCACGTAAGTAGTATTGCACAACAGGGGTGTTATAGTCTTTGTTGCATTTCACAGCAGCTGAAGGAATGTTAAACGTGCACTCTGTGGTAAATCTATGCAGCGAGGAGCACTTGCTGCATGCATTAGTGTCAAAGTGACAGTGGATTTCTGCTGCACTGTGCCTTTTTTAAGCAACACAGCTACCATAGCACACAGCTCCCCCTCCTCTATTTCTGTTCTCCCTGACACACAGTCACTCCTCTGCTGGGAAAGACAGAAATATGATTCTTAGTATTGGTTTTCTCCTCTGCACCGTGTCTTTGTTCACACGGCGTGTCCTGCTCTGGGTCTGGCCTGCATCTGCCATCTCTGACAGCCAGGATACTGCAGCACACAAAGCGCTGCAGCTGCCAGCTATCATCAGGAGAGCTATAAAAACGGACTGCTATCTTTTATGCTGTTCTGTCACAATCTGGTGCACAATATTTACCAGCCCATTTATTCTGCATGGTAATGTTTTGGTCCTTTCATGGTGCAACGAGTACATGGTGTTGCTCTGAAGAAGGAACTTTATTCCACAGTTTGAAAATGTTCTTTGGCAACATGAGATATACAAACCAAACAGGCGTGCATGTACTGAACAAAATCGAATCATTCACCATACTACACTATCCAGATACGTCCAGCTGTCCTCATCCGTCCATCGTGCACCCATTCGTCGAAACACAACGTACGTGCTTCACCAAGGTTTTTGAACGGGGATGCCAGTGTTATTAGATTTCCGAGGAATGCTTCTCGCGGTAGGAGTAGTGTCCAGGAGAATTGTCCCAAAGGAAGCGCGAGCATAGGGTGATAGAAGAAGGGATGTGTTTCATCAGCAGATGTGTGTGACAATGGAGGCATTGGCAAAGAGAAGGGAAGGAAAAAAAGAGAGACAATTTAATTTACTGATGGGAGACTTCCCCTCGTCTACAAATCTTGTTAAAAAGCGCTTTAAGCTCTCTGGCTCAAAGGTTGTTCTCTCTCTCTCTCTCTCTTCTCGCTCTCTCGCTCTCTGTTTGTTTTTATGGCTGCCGTGCTCTGTCTGTTGCCGTCACTAACAATCCTGGAAACTGCACTAAATACGGGAGTGACTGAGCCAAAGTACGGTTAGCGAGGATGTCAATTATGTATCACCAAATTAGCTTCACCAAGAGTTTATAAATCAATCCAAGATTTGAATTCAATAGGCTTTATTGACATGGCATGCGTTAGCCTTAGCACTTTTACAATTATCAACAACATTGAATGAAATGAACAACATGGATGAAAAACCGGTGAAACATAGAATAAGGGGTCACTAATACCTTCCATAACTAATGATAACAATAATAGTGTGATTAATTGTATGTGCTTTATGTTTTGTGTTATTATTAATGAAGACAGTGGGGCATGGTCAGAAAGTACGTTTTAATCAGTTCCTGGAAATATGGAAATATTCTGTATAGATATTTCATGAAAACAGCAGGTAATCTGAAATAGAAATGCAAAGTCATACATGTTGCTCACCCTCCATCTTGTCATGTAAACGTCACACATTACAAACTACTTTTTAATTTAAGTCCAAGACATCTTATCATGCATTGATTGAGTCCACTGAAAACACTCCCATCCCTCAGCCTCCCCCCCAGAGGCTTCAGAAGCTGCAAGTTGAGTTTGATGTGGAGCTTTTAGTGCTGCTAATCTAGTCACGGTGCTATTAGCACCCCGACCTGACAGCCATTAGGACGCTGCTCAGCTGCTGCTCCTCACCGGAGTCCTCTGTAATGGCCTCAATGTGGATATGAGTTTTATGAGGCATTGTTGGGCATAGTCATGCGTACTATAGAGTAATACTGCAGAAATGTCTTTGAAAGAAGATTTGTAATGCAACTGAAATGCTGTTTGGATTAAATTTGCCTCCAAATGCAACACTTGTTGGTGCATTTGATACTATCGACCATGATATCCTATTGCAAAGACTAGAGCACTTAGTTGGCATACAGGGAACTGCTTTAGGCTGGTTTAGGTCCTATCTATCTGAACGCTCTCAGTTTGTACGTGTTAACGATTAATCTTCCACGCAAGCCAAAGTTAGCCATGGAGTGCCACAGGGCTCAGTGCTCGGACCTATTTTGTTCACATTATATATGCTTCCGTTAGGCAATATTATAAGGAATCATTCTGTAAACTTTCATTGTTATGCGGATGATACTCAACTATATTTATCAATCAAGCCTGATGAAATTAATCATCTAAATAAAATTCAAGACTGCCTTAAGGACTTAAAAACGTGGATGACCTTAAACTTTTTGATGTTAAACACGACCAAAACTGAAGTTATTGTACTTGGCCCGAAGAATCTACGAAACAAATGATCTAAAGACATACTAACTATGGATGGCATTAATTTGGCCTCCAGTGAGACTGTAAGGAATCTTGGTGTTATATTTGATCAGGATTTATCCTTTAACGCCCACATAAAATCAATTTCAAGGACCGCCTACTTCCATCTACGTAACATTGCAAAAATCAGGCATATCTTGTCTCAAAACGATGCAGAGAAACTAGTCCATGCATTTGTTACTTCTAGGCTGGATTATTGTAACTCTTTATTATCAGGGAGTACGAAGAAGTCAATCAAGTCGCTTCAGCTGATTCAAAATGCTGCGGCTCGTGTACTAACCAGAGTTAGGAAAAGGGACCACATTACTCCTGTTCTGGCTGCCTTACACTGGCTCCCTATAGAACACAGGATAGAATTTAAAATTCTTCTTCTCGCCTACAAAGCCCTTAATGGGCAGGCGCCATCTTACCTTAAAGAACTCATTATACCCTACTGTCCTACTAGGGCATTGCGTTCCAAGAATGCAGGGTTGTTGGTTGTTCCTAGAACCTCTAAAAGTACAATGGGAGCCAGAGCCTTTTCTTATCAAGCTCCACATTTGTGGAATCAGCTTCCAGTTTGTGTTCGGGCGGCAGACACCCTATCCGTTTTTAAGAGTGCGCTTAAGACCTTCCTTTTTGATAAAGCTTATAGTTAGGGCTGATTAGATTCAGCCCCTAGTTTTGCTGATATAGGCTTAGTTTGTCGGGGGACATCTTACTTCTTCCTTCTCTCTGTCTATACCCGTGTACACTCATGTTCCGATTAACCCAGCTTCCCCAAATGTCTTTCTTTTTGGTGTCTATATACGCTGGGATCCGGAGTCATGGATGATCCTGCGGTCCTGTGTCCTGGATTGCGAGCGCTGGATCTTGAGTCGTGGCTGTGGTCCTGGATCATAGGTCCTGGATGGATATCCTCGTGGATTCATCTTCCTATTATACACACATGCATTTCCAAACATTTGGACTACCTATGTTGCAAATGTATTATCTTTTCAATTTACACACGGCATCTATTGCACGTCTGTCCGTCCTGGGAGAGGGATCCCTCCTCTGTTGCTCTCCCTGAGGTTTCTCCCATTTTTTCCCTTTAAACTGGGTTTTCTTTGGAAGTTTTTCCTTGTACGATGTGAGGGTCTAAGGACAGAGGGTGTCGTATTGTCATACTGATATTCTGTACACACTGTGAAGACCACTGAGACAAATGTAACATTTGTGATATTGGGCTATATAAATAAACATTGATTGATTGATTGATTGATTGATCATATAACAAATCATATAGAGGCTTATTTACTATGCTTATTCATACATTTCGTTTAAATGTTTCTTTTGTTTCTTTTTGCAGTACATGGGCTGTATTGAAGTACTGAAGTCAATGCGCGCCTTGGACTTCAACACGCGGACGCAGGTGACAAGGTACGCTGTTAACCCCCACTATTGGTAATGATGAGTCAGGACACTCTGACCCAAGATGTATAGCGTCAACTGAAGTATCAGCCACTATGTTATTAAATTACACTAACGCTAACGATGGAGTGTCAGCACTTTCTTGAAGTAAGAGTAAGAGGAACTGTGGAGAAATGCTGTGTTTTGAAATCCTACAAGGTCACTCAAAAATATTTCCAGGAAGGTGCAGTGAAAATGAAATGCCAATGCAATCAAACAAATCGAAACAAAGGTCACAAGGTGTTCTCCAATGGCAGCAATAGTGTTGTGTGTCCCATGAGACAAATAGATCCACTCTATATGTGCTCACTGACGCTACATGTATGTATAAAACTAGGCCTCAGGGTCTCAGTGTGACGGTGTTGTGTTGTTATGCCCTACATGTGATGTTATTGTTATAAAAGCCGGGCTCTTTGCAATCCTCTGCCTCATGGGAGGAGTGCACTGCTTCTCCGTCTCTCTCCCTCCTCTCTCTCCTCCACAATCGATGGGCAGTAATCGGAGCCTGCCGTGCAGCCAAGGCTTAAGTGCAGGGGGAGGAGGCTGCAGAAGATAGAGTGATGGAGATGGAGATCTATTATTGATGATGTTTACTAATGACTGTGGAAAGCTGCAGCGGCCCCCCCCCACGAATGCACCCTGCTGGATAATGTCTGTGGTTAAAACTTACTGAGGAGGAGGGGAGGAGGGGAGGAGTGGAGTTAAAAAACAAAACAACAAAACAAACATTAGCAAAGTGAGAAACCATACTGAGCATTAGACCAAGTTTATAGTGTAGTCATGATTGGGCCCTATTATGAACATGTTCAGGTTCATATCAGTATGTAGTGTCTCTACTGGGACATCTGTCTCTACTGTCTCCATGCTTCAATGTTCAAGAAGCTCTTGATTTTTCTCATACTGCCTGTACTCCTCTTTTCACCCTCTGTCTGAAACCAGAGCCCAGTCTGCTCTGATTGGTTATCTGGCCGGCTCTGTTGTGATTGGTCAACCGCTTAGAGATGTCCCGCCCCTTAGCCTATCACGTACAATGTGTTTGAGGGCTATCCAATAGAAGCGCGAGTGTTACATATTGTTATGGAAGTAAACAAAGGAGTCCAATTATTATTATTATTATTATTATTACATTACATTACATTTAGCTGACGCTTTTATCCAAAGCGACTTACAATAAGTACATTCGACCAGGAAGACACAACCTTGAAGAAAACAGAATCATATAAGAACATCAGGTTTCATAGAGCCAAGCATTTCAAGTGCTACTCAACTGGCTATAGATAAGCCAGTCCTTTATTAGTATATAAGTGCTCTGTTAGCAGTTCTTTGTTAATAGTTCTATCGCTCGAAGTGGAGTCGAAAGAGATGAGTTTTCAGTCTGCGCCGGAAGGTGTGTAAGCTTTCTGCTGTCCTGATGTCAATGGGGAGCTCATTCCACCATCTTGGAGCCAGGATAGCAAACCCACGTGTTTTTGCTGATGGGAACTTGGGTCCCCCTCGCAGCGAGGGTGCAGCGAGTCGTTTGGCTTATCCAATGGAGGCGTTTCAGGCAGGGGGGGAGTGTGGGAGAGAAACTCCCTCTGGAGGGAACTCCAAAACACCAAAACATGTATAACACCACAGGGTGTGAAAGGACATGTATGAATGGCAGCTTTAAAACAGACTTCCAAATTGTGCAGAGACGCTAACGACACGCAGTTTCCGATTCCTTAGGGAACATGGGACGGTCACGGGCCATCTGTCCCACACGGCTAAAAATCAATGATTGATTTCTTTAAGTGATCTAACACATTTTTAACATCAGTAACATCATTTGCTATAAGTTATTTTTTTCTGGGAGCGATTAATAAGCAGCATTTTTAGAAACAAAGCCTTTCCTTTTTCTCGCCTAGCTGACTTGTACAAGTTCATTTTATCCTTGAAAACCACAACAACACATTCAGTGTGTGTCAGAATTTCACAAATGCCCTTCAGATTGAGGAAGGTGCGTTTTCCCAACAGTGCCCTCTGTGTCCGGGTGTTAAACAGCAACAGCAGTGATAATGAGGCCTGGCATTTTATGGCAGGGAAGATAACGAGTCTGCAGACAAAACAACAACAGCCCATCCCTCTCCTCCTCCTGCCTTTCCCCTCATCAGCATGAGTCATTGTGGTGTTTTCAAAAATCCCTGAGAAGACCTTTACTGGAGATGGGGTCCGGTATGCTGCTTTTTAAATATTTACGAGCCACTTGATAGGGGCAGCTGGGTTCTTGACTGCCGTCCTCTCTGTCCCCTGGCAGCGAGCTCCAGCTTCAAATCCACATTATGCCTCCCGACCGCCATCAGACACACGGGGGACAGAGGCTTTAAACGCCCATTAGACGGCCATTCCAGGAGTTATAGCAGCTTCACTGCAAAGTTGTAAAAAAATCTGCCGAGAGAATTGCACTGTGGCAAATAAATGTGAGTTATGATGCCATAAAGAAGCGGTAGAGGGCTCTAGACATTTTATATTTGCCTTCAATTGTAGTGTTTCTTCTTCCCTAATTCAACAGGAAGTTAAACAGGAGTTTGATAAACAACCACTGTGAATGACGGCTGGTGGTAAGAAGTTTAGTGCTTCTGAACAGACCTTTTTCCTGACCTTTGAACTGTGTTGGGTCTGTGACCTGTGACCTTAGCCCGAGGGAGGAACACACAGCTTCTGTTTAACCTCAGGATTTACCATTTTTGTGTTGCACACGTTTCTTGTAGACTGAACAATGTTTTAAAGAAGCCCTATTACGCTTGTTGGGGTTTTCCCTTTCCTGTAGTGTACATGGGTTTGTGTGCAAACATTAAAGATCTCTCCTACACACGTGACCTGCCTGAAATGCCTCCATTGGATTCCTTTATTTACTTCCTGAACATATAACACTCCTGCTTCTATTGGCTAGTGCTTCAACCGATTGCACGTGATAGGCTAAGGGGCGGGACATCTCTAAACGGTTGACCAAACACAACAGAGCCGACCAGATAACCAATCAGAGCAGACTGGGCTCTGGTTTCAGACAGAGGGGGAAAGAGGTGCTGTAAACATATCACAGTAGAGGGGCAAAATACTAATATGAACCTGAAAAAGAACAGAACATTCAAAGCAATACATGTTAATATTTGGGTGTATAGTTAACAAGATACAGCTGATTTGTTATTTGTAGTGTCCTTCTAGCTATTAGTTTAGTAGTCAGTGTCTCCCACTATAGTCTAACCTTTGACCTCTCTTCGTTCCCTAATTAGGGAGGCCATCAACAGGCTGTGTGACACTGTGCCAGGCGGAAAAGGAGCATGGAGGAAGAAGGTTAGTAGTAAACTTTAATCCTATTCTCCATGTTTTATTATACTATACTAACTAAATACTACATTGTTTAATTTATGCTAGAACTAGATGGGTTTAAGATACTGCTGTGGTCTTCAGACACTTAAAACTCTCTATCAGTAACTGATTCTTGTGCGATATCATTTCCACTGTATTATTTTTTGGTAATTCCTCATGTAGACCACGAACAAAGCTCTCCAGACTGTGATGGGGAAGAGTAACCTGCGATTTGCCGGCATGAGTATTGCAGTCAATATTTGCATAGATGGGCTCGGTCTGCTTATCCCTACCACACGACAGGTATGATGATATAACTAGTGTGAGTATACTGATATATTCGCCCTAATATGCTAAATAAATTGCTTTGTTTCAGAATTATACCAAATGTAATCCCTCCCTCCCTAAATAATTAACTAAACCTTGCCCCGGAAGAATTTCAATGTTTACATGATGTTCAGAA
This sequence comes from Pseudochaenichthys georgianus, assembly GCF_902827115.2. NCBI lineage: Eukaryota > Metazoa > Chordata > Actinopteri > Perciformes > Channichthyidae > Pseudochaenichthys > Pseudochaenichthys georgianus. The sequence continues at coordinate 4,548,309 of NC_047506.1, read as the reverse complement.
GCATTTCCTCATTTCTAAAAACCAACATTGGAAAATAAAAATTGCACGTTTTTACACAAAGCTTAAAAAGTCTTAGTGTATTGGCAAATCTTCCTCACACTAACCTAAATCATTTGATCCTTGGTCTGTACTTTATCGAAACCATTTTTTATTTTGGCATCGCTATTGTTCCTTTCAATGTGTTTTTGTATCCCCATTTTTTAACAATGACATGTCAAAGTAGAATATTGGAAAAACCTTGATCCCTTTTCTCTCCCAGGTGATCGCGCACCATCCCATGCAGTCCATCTCCTTCGCCTCAGGAGGAGACACAGTGAGTGCAGCGTTTCACTCAGCTCTCCTTTACGTTGTTGTTGGACATTGTAGGCGGGCTGCACATATCCGACTGGATTCCATTTGACTGGTTTCCAATCCTATGACCATAGGAATCAATGAGGGCTTTCATTATATACATCTAATTGAATGTATCCTCCTTTCTTTTGCAGGACACGCCTGATTATGTTGCGTATGTGGCCAAAGACCCAGTGAACCAGAGAGGTATGTCCTGAAAGGCTTCTCCGTCAGCTTCCCTGCCTGTTTCATAACCACGTAAAAAGAAAATGTGACCTCTTGTTTGTCTCCTCCAGCGTGTCACATCCTGGAGTGCTCGGACGGTTTAGCTGAGAGTGTCATCAGCACCATCGGCCAGGCCTTCGAGCTGCAGTTTCAAACATTACCTCCACAGTCCTCCCCAAAACCATGATGTCTATGGAGAGGTAACGTGCCGCCCAGACACACCATGACCTCTATGAAATGATGAAAATACTTTTTTTTGGAGGCACTGTCCTCCAAAGTCGTGAACTAACATAAGATAAGATGGACCTTTATTCATCCACGTGGGGAAATTCAGGAGTTAAAGCAGCAACAGAGTGGGGAGTGACAAACAGGACAGTACTAATTAACACAATGTAAAAGGAGGGTAAAGACACATATCATTGAATTCTAAAACAAATACGTGCTCAGAAATAACTTAATTGCATAGGCTACAATTAGAGTACTGAAGTGATATAATTTAGACAACAAATAATTGTTTAATTGTTTGTATGCTAATGTCCATTAAAAGTCTAAAAGTCGAGTTATTTTAGGAAGATTGAATACCCAGTAGTGATGTGACGTTCGCGAAGGATCCAATTCTTTTGAACGACTCTTGGTACGAACGAAGGGTAGGGAACCGAGTCGTAGGGAACCGAGTCGTACTTGGTGAGAGCCGTTCTTTCTATCGTTGGTTCACTGCCTGCCATAAATCCACTCGCCTTTAAAGGAACTTTGTTTCCTGAATGCAAACTTGCCGTACAGACGATGGCAATAACGCATGCTGCTTGAGTAGTAGTTTGGCTGCTGAGCGATGTAGCAAGTTATACATTTTCTGTGAGTAAAAGTGGATTTCTGGCAATAGAGTGATTCATTATCCTGGTGATTATTTCGCAGATAAACCTATTAACCCCGCCCCCTTAAAAAAAAGGGCATTACGGCTCTTTGAAGGGAGCCGTAATTCCAGTCACTAATACCGAGAGGACGTGAAGATGGATATCGGCACTATGAATCATCTAACTTATTCAATAAAAAAGCTTTTTCCACCTCAAAAATCTAATCTCCTGTATAACAGATTCCCTTGTTATGCATCATAAGTAAACAATGATTCCTGATTTCCTCAAAATCCATCTGATAATATCGATCCTCACAGATGAACCCTGAGGTGTGGAGGATGTCACTGCAGAGAGAGGACGGAGTTCAGACTGTCAGTGTTTTCTATTCAGATGAATGTCTTCCTGCCGCCAACAGCAGCTCTGAGGATCTATTTATATCCAACAGATTTATATAGATCACTTCAGGATGTGGGGATGTCATCTGATCGGACTCAATCCATTTCAGAACCCAGATGGCTATTCTTAAAGAGTATTAATACAATAATAATAATCAACATTATTGTTTTAGAGCAGGGTTTTCAAAGTCAGAGACAAACAAAGCCCAGCGCCCTTAGTTCACTGATACATTCAGCTAATTTCCTGAATGCCAATATGCTAATAGTTATGTAACTTGATCCCATAGAGATGATGATGAGCAAGATAGCTTAATAGTGCTGTTTGACACAATTTCAGACAACAACAAATAAATAAAAGGCCATTTGTTCGTTTTTGACTGGTAAAAACAGTACAATTCCCCCCCCCCCCCCCTCTTTAACCAAATCAATCATATAAAAGCTTGTCTATGGGATCTTCTCTTAAAAACTAATCTCATATTGTTTCACTTCCTGTCTCTACTCAAAACAGTTTGGTGCCGTGCTTGAGAGGCTGTTCTTTAAAAAATATGTTTTTTTGATAGAAGCTGTGGTATCACTTGTGCAGAAATAATAATCAGATGTCATCCATTCTTCATTTGGATTGTCTATGGCAGTGTTTCTCAAACTTGTTCATACCAAGGACCACTTAACCAATAAAAAACACGCGGACCACCTAACTCCACAAATATCCAAAAAACACATCGTTTTTTTACAAATCGCCTGAAAATGGTACAAAACAAGTGGCCACATGTGTGATGAGGTGTTTATCTGGGCTATATCATGCAATCGAAAGTGAAACTTAAGCTCGCTCCATTGCGGAGATATTCCCGCGAGAGTGCGGAAAACTTAATTAATTAATTTATTTCAAATGTGAAATGTTACCAATATACTCACGGACCACTAGGCGGCGCCCACGGATCACCAGTGGTCCGCGGACCACACTTTGAGAAGCACTGGTCTATGGTGTCATTTTGTACCTTGTTTATTCTGTTAGACAACATTTAGTGCATGTCTTTCAACCCTGGGAGTTTTTCCTTATGCGGTACAGTCTGTAAAGCCCACTGGGTCAAAGGTGTCATTTGTGTTATTGGGCTATATAAATAGCATTTGATTGATTGATAGAAATGTATGTTTTACACGTGTGACCTTCTTCAGGTCTGTAAGGACGGAGGAGCCGGTGTGGGCGGAGGAGGAGGACTCATCTGAGCACAACTACTACAACAGCATCCCAGGGAAGGAGCCTCCCGTCGGGGGGGTGGTGGACTCCAGGCTGCGGCCCAGTGGATGTCTGCTGGGTCACATCCACACACAGCCTCAGAGCAAGACCGCAGCACAGGTGAGGACCACCAGGCAGGGCTTCAGAAACAACATTAAGTCAGGTCAGGTTCTGGATGCACTAATGTCATCACAGATTAAATCACAGCTACATCTGGTGACCATCAAGCAGAGCAAGTCTAAGCTGCATCTGATACAAGCTCTTTGATATCTCCGTCAAAAGCTGGTGACCGATGTTTTCCTGCTCCTTCTGCGGTTTAATGTACATGCAGGGGTGGAAGAGGTAACAAAGTACATTTACTCATACATTTTAGAAATACTTTAGTACTTTACTTCAGTATTTCCATTTAATGCTACCTAATACTTTTACTCCACTATATTTAAAAGGGAATTCATGTAATTTTACTCCACTACATGTATTATAATGTAGTTACTTTTCAGATTTTGCATTAAAAAACATGTGATAAACTTTTAACATAATCCAAAATTAAACTACTGGATTAACTGTTTAAATTGAAGGGTAAAACTATACAAATATTATAAAACTATGCTTGTGTACAACAGTAAAATGCTGCTTGATGCAACCATGACAACCACTCTAATAATGTCACATATATAATAATATATCACATGTGGAGGACATTTTTCTGCAGAAATAGTACATTTTCTCTTGATAATACTACCGTATTTTACTCATAATGGGAGTATTTTGACATGAATGTATTGCTATTTTTATTTAAGTAAAGGATCTGAATACTTATTTCACCTCCGATCATAATCCAGTAGTTTCAGATATGGTTCTGAAATGGACCTTAAGGTATAATGATACTTTTACTATTGGTACTTTAGCTTGATGTCAATACTCTTTGGATACAGGGCTTTTACTTTTACAATTTAGTATCCCTATTTTACTTAAGTAGGAAATCAGAGTACTTCTTCGCCCTCTGTTTACATGTATTTAAACAGCAGGAGCAAGACAATAACCTCCATCGCGGTCTTCCTGCCTGCACCGTAATTGCCGAAGATAGATGTGATTACATAAAAAGCCTCGTGTTGTCCAACGTGAGAGGAATCATCGCTCTCTGCCGGCAAAATATGGTGACATGCTGTGGCTAATGTTTCAAGGAGAGTGCTTCAAAACTACATTATGTGGGGGACAAGAGATGAGAGAGTTGTGCATGCAGCAGGTAAAGAGAAACAAATGTATTTAGGGTAGTAGTGATGGGAATTACGGCTCTTTGAAGGGAGCCGGATCTTATGGCTCCGTTCCTTTCCGAGAGCCGTTCAAAAGAGCCGTTCAAAATAGCCGTTCAAAAGAGCCGTTTTTCTTTTAAGTGGCGGTGGAGATGATTTCTTGACCCTGCTTTAAATGATATGTTGGCTTTACTAATGTTGCACTCCACTTTATCATTGCCTATGTTTTTTTTAAGTGCATCCAAATGCTGCTGTTTTTTCGCGTTTGGCTCATTTTTTCACCCGAAAAGTAGGGGCGGGTCTTCACGGAATACGCTTGGGGAACAAAATCCAGCTGTTTCACTGTTCACATAAAGGCGAGTGGATTTATGGCAGGCAGTGAACCAATGGTAAAAAGAACGGCTCTCACCAAGTACGACTCGGAGCCGTTCAAAAGAATCGGATCGTTAGCGCGCACGTAACATCACTAATTTAGGGTGTGTTTCTGTTGTGTGTTTGCAGATGGGCTCACCAGCCAGGAGGGAGCAGACCTCTTACCCCCCCGGGCAGCTGTGCTATGAGCTGCACTGGGACACGGAGACCACCAGCAGCTCAGGTGAGACCCCCTGTGGTGCTGCACAGGTACCACATCTGGAAATAAACATGATGATGTGTCTCTCACAGAAAATGTTTACTCTAGTGCACGTCCCAGTCATCACTGAACGTTGTGCCCTGAAAAAAGTCACTGACCTTCTCACACAAACACAGTACCACCAGTATTTGGATCCTTTCAAAATCCCCCTGATAACATTATTTTTAGGATTATTAATCTGATAAAGTACTTTGAGGTTTAATCATCTTTCATAGGAGCATCAAGAATTACATTTTGATAATTATGATAGTTAATCCTCTAATTGAATCAGAAGTAATACAGTCATAATTAGGGATGGGTATCGTTTGAAATTTATCGATTCCGATTCCGGTTCTGCTTATCGATTCCGGTTCTTATCGATCCCCCGTTTCGATTCCAAAATTGTAAAAGAAAGAGGTCAAACGTTTAGATAACAAAAATATCTTTATTCATTTAAGCTTTAACTGACATTTTTACAAATAAAAAATATACATGCAATACAAATGTATTGCACAATAGCTGTGCTTTATTTTAACTGAGCTATGCCTGTGGCAAGCTATTAACAGGCATTACACTGTGCCTTGTCTTTTTCTTTTTTAATGTAGTGGAGCCTCACTTTAGAGCATTTACCGCGGACCCGGTGGAATACAGGGTCTACCGCATTTAGGAACCGTTAAGCAGAACCAAAATTGTGTATTTTGAATGGGTACCCGACATTTTCTTATCGGTTCTCATCTGGAACCGAATTTCGGTTCCCAACCCTAGTCATAATACAATTAGAATGAAGATAGCCAAGTTTCATTTATTTTATTTATTATTAAAACAATTGTCAACTGTCCAATTAGATAGACCTGAAGATTATAATACAAGACTTTTGACATAATACATAATATATAATGGTCAAGGTTTAGTGGAAAAAACTGCAATAAACACCCAGCAGCAAAAACAATTATTGTAAGCTTTCCTGCTTATTTTTTACAAGATTATTTTGGTGTGGGTATCACATTATAAAGTCGATCTAGTGGTAAAAAACTGCCTTCTCATGAGTGGCTTCATTCATTTAATCTATAATTATGAAAGAATCTGACGATACAATACGCATCATGATACAGGGTTAGAAATAAACATATCTAGATCCTAAGCAAGATGGTATATTGTGATTGATTCTTCCTTAATCATGCAAAAGCGATACACATCTTCTTCAATACATGCCACACCTGGATAAATTGTCTTGGCTAATTTATGGAGTTTAACAATAAACAGAAAGTAGCATCTGACATATAACGTCTTGATTTCAACCACTAGAGGGCGCCACAACACTAAACACGTTTAGCACAAATCTAAAGATACATATGACACAAACAGAAACACTTATCCAAATCAAAGATGGTGTGTTTAAGGCTCCTTTTCCCCTCAGGTCTGACATCAGACGGTTACCTGTGTGCTGACGGCCAGCCTCCAGGCAGCAAAGATTACGAGGAGCATCAGTACGTGAACACCCAGAGTCTGGAGAACCTGGAATCACTGGCCAACGGATACAGAGGGTCCAGGGTGCCCGAGAGTCCAAAGAAAGACCTCTTTGACATGAGTAAGTCCTGAGAGACAGATATAGTAAAGATAAGCACACTTCTTATTTAAAAAAAATACTGTAGAGTGACGGCATTTGTATTTGTGAAACATTGTTGTCCTTGCAGGGCCCTTCGAGGACGCCCTGAAGCTCCACGAGGCGTGTGGTGGAGCTGTTGGAGCTGTTGGAGCTGCAGGGGGAGGTGTGGGGGTCCTGGAGGATCAGTGGCCCAGCCCCCCCCGCCGCAGAGCCCCCGTGGCCCCCAACGAGGAGCAGCTGCGCAGGGAGACCTGGTACCACAGCCGCCTGAGCAGGAGAGACGCAGAGAAGCTGCTGGTCAGAGACGGAGACTTCCTGGTGGGAGAGCACACCAACCAGGGGCAGTACGTCCTGACAGGCATGCACTGTGGCCTCCCCAAACACCTGCTGCTGGTGGACCCCGAGGGCGTGGTGAGTCAAGAAGCAGGAATAAACACACCAGAAACATGTCTGCCAGTTGGCCTGAACACAACAACTAATTTTCTTCTTCTTCTTTTCTTCTTCTTCTTCTTCTTCTTCTTTTCTTTTCTTCTTCTTCTTCTTCTTCTTCTTCTTCTTCTTCTTCTTCATTTATATTCAATCTAATATTGAATAATCAATTTATTGCACAATTAATATATATAATATCCTGCATTATATTTTGTTACTGTACATTTGTATTTCCACATGTATTTTTCCACATGTATATATTTTAATTTTAATGCTATTTTAACAATCCTGGAAACTGCACTAAATACGGGAGTGACTGAGCCAAAGTACGGTTAGCGAGGATGTCAATTATGTATCACCAAATTAGCTTCACCAAGAGTTTATAAATCAATCCAAGATTTGAATTCAATAGGCTTTATTGACATGGCATGCGTTAGCCTTAGCACTTTTACAATTATCAACAACATTGAATGAAATGAACAACATGGATGAAAAACCGGTGAAACATAGAATAAGGGGTCACTAATACCTTCCATAACTAATGATAACAATAATAGTGTGATTAATTGTATGTGCTTTATGTTTTGTGTTATTATTAATGAAGACAGTGGGGCATGGTCAGAAAGTACGTTTTAATCAGTTCCTGGAAATATGGAAATATTCTGTATAGATATTTCATGAAAACAGCAGGTAATCTGAAATAGAAATGCAAAGTCATACATGTTGCTCACCCTCCATCTTGTCATGTAAACGTCACACATTACAAACTACTTTTTAATTTAAGTCCAAGACATCTTATCATGCATTGATTGAGTCCACTGAAAACACTCCCATCCCTCAGCCTCCCCCCCAGAGGCTTCAGAAGCTGCAAGTTGAGTTTGATGTGGAGCTTTTAGTGCTGCTAATCTAGTCACGGTGCTATTAGCACCCCGACCTGACAGCCATTAGGACGCTGCTCAGCTGCTGCTCCTCACCGGAGTCCTCTGTAATGGCCTCAATGTGGATATGAGTTTTATGAGGCATTGTTGGGCATAGTCATGCGTACTATAGAGTAATACTGCAGAAATGTCTTTGAAAGAAGATTTGTAATGCAACTGAAATGCTGTTTGGATTAAATTTGCCTCCAAATGCAACACTTGTTGGTGCATTTGATACTATCGACCATGATATCCTATTGCAAAGACTAGAGCACTTAGTTGGCATACAGGGAACTGCTTTAGGCTGGTTTAGGTCCTATCTATCTGAACGCTCTCAGTTTGTACGTGTTAACGATTAATCTTCCACGCAAACCAAAGTTAGCCATGGAGTGCCACAGGGCTCAGTGCTCGGACCTATTTTGTTCACATTATATATGCTTCCGTTAGGCAATATTATAAGGAATCATTCTGTAAACTTTCATTGTTATGCGGATGATACTCAACTATATTTATCAATCAAGCCTGATGAAATTAATCATCTAAATAAAATTCAAGACTGCCTTAAGGACTTAAAAACGTGGATGACCTTAAACTTTTTGATGTTAAACACGACCAAAACTGAAGTTATTGTACTTGGCCCGAAGAATCTACGAAACAAATGATCTAAAGACATACTAACTATGGATGGCATTAATTTGGCCTCCAGTGAGACTGTAAGGAATCTTGGTGTTATATTTGATCAGGATTTATCCTTTAACGCCCACATAAAATCAATTTCAAGGACCGCCTACTTCCATCTACGTAACATTGCAAAAATCAGGCATATCTTGTCTCAAAACGATGCAGAGAAACTAGTCCATGCATTTGTTACTTCTAGGCTGGATTATTGTAACTCTTTATTATCAGGGAGTACGAAGAAGTCAATCAAGTCGCTTCAGCTGATTCAAAATGCTGCGGCTCGTGTACTAACCAGAGTTAGGAAAAGGGACCACATTACTCCTGTTCTGGCTGCCTTACACTGGCTCCCTATAGAACAGGATAGAATTTAAAATTCTTCTTCTCGCCTACAAAGCCCTTAATGGGCAGGCGCCATCTTACCTTAAAGAACTCATTATACCCTACTGTCCTACTAGGGCATTGCGTTCCAAGAATGCAGGGTTGTTGGTTGTTCCTAGAACCTCTAAAAGTACAATGGGAGCCAGAGCCTTTTCTTATCAAGCTCCACATTTGTGGAATCAGCTTCCAGTTTGTGTTCGGGCGGCAGACACCCTATCCGTTTTTAAGAGTGCGCTTAAGACCTTCCTTTTTGATAAAGCTTATAGTTAGGGCTGATTAGATTCAGCCCCTAGTTTTGCTGATATAGGCTTAGTTTGTCGGGGGACATCTTACTTCTTCCTTCTCTCTGTCTATACCCGTGTACACTCATGTTCCGATTAACCCAGCTTCCCCAAATGTCTTTCTTTTTGGTGTCTATATACGCTGGGATCCGGAGTCATGGATGATCCTGCGGTCCTGTGTCCTGGATTGCGAGCGCTGGATCTTGAGTCGTGGCTGTGGTCCTGGATCATAGGTCCTGGATGGATATCCTCGTGGATTCATCTTCCTATTATACACACATGCATTTCCAAACATTTGGACTACCTATGTTGCAAATGTATTATCTTTTCAATTTACACACGGCATCTATTGCACGTCTGTCCGTCCTGGGAGAGGGATCCCTCCTCTGTTGCTCTCCCTGAGGTTTCTCCCATTTTTTCCCTTTAAACTGGGTTTTCTTTGGAAGTTTTTCCTTGTACGATGTGAGGGTCTAAGGACAGAGGGTGTCGTATTGTCATACTGATATTCTGTACACACTGTGAAGACCACTGAGACAAATGTAACATTTGTGATATTGGGCTATATAAATAAACATTGATTGATTGATTGATTGATTGATCATATAACAAATCATATAGAGGCTTATTTACTATGCTTATTCATACATTTCGTTTAAATGTTTCTTTTGTTTCTTTTTGCAGTACATGGGCTGTATTGAAGTACTGAAGTCAATGCGCGCCTTGGACTTCAACACGCGGACGCAGGTGACAAGGTACGCTGTTAACCCCCACTATTGGTAATGATGAGTCAGGACACTCTGACCCAAGATGTATAGCGTCAACTGAAGTATCAGCCACTATGTTATTAAATTACACTAACGCTAACGATGGAGTGTCAGCACTTTCTTGAAGTAAGAGTAAGAGGAACTGTGGAGAAATGCTGTGTTTTGAAATCCTACAAGGTCACTCAAAAATATTTCCAGGAAGGTGCAGTGAAAATGAAATGCCAATGCAATCAAACAAATCGAAACAAAGGTCACAAGGTGTTCTCCAATGGCAGCAATAGTGTTGTGTCCCATGAGACAAATAGATCCACTCTATATGTGCTCACTGACGCTACATGTATGTATAAAACTAGGCCTCAGGGTCTCAGTGTGACGGTGTTGTGTTGTTATGCCCTACATGTGATGTTATTGTTATAAAAGCCGGGCTCTTTGCAATCCTCTGCCTCATGGGAGGAGTGCACTGCTTCTCCGTCTCTCTCCCTCCCTCTCTCCTCCACAATCGATGGGCAGTAATCGGAGCCTGCCGTGCAGCCAAGGCTTAAGTGCAGGGGGAGGAGGCTGCAGAAGATAGAGTGATGGAGATGGAGATCTATTATTGATGATGTTTACTAATGACTGTGGAAAGCTGCAGCGGCCCCCCCCACGAATGCACCCTGCTGGATAATGTCTGTGGTTAAAACTTACTGAGGAGGAGGGGAGGAGGGGAGGAGTGGAGTTAAAAAACAAACAACAAAACAAACATTAGCAAAGTGAGAAACCATACTGAGCATTAGACCAAGTTTATAGTGTAGTCATGATTGGGCCCTATTATGAACATGTTCAGGTTCATATCAGTATGTAGTGTCTCTACTGGGACATCTGTCTCTACTGTCTCCATGCTTCAATGTTCAAGAAGCTCTTGATTTTTCTCATACTGCCTGTACTCCTCTTTTCACCCTCTGTCTGAAACCAGAGCCCAGTCTGCTCTGATTGGTTATCTGGCCGGCTCTGTTGTGATTGGTCAACCGCTTAGAGATGTCCCGCCCTTAGCCTATCACGTACAATGTGTTTGAGGGCTATCCAATAGAAGCGCGAGTGTTACATATTGTTATGGAAGTAAACAAAGGAGTCCAATTATTATTATTATTATTATTACATTACATTACATTTAGCTGACGCTTTTATCCAAAGCGACTTACAATAAGTACATTCGACCAGGAAGACACAACCTTGAAGAAAACAGAATCATATAAGAACATCAGGTTTCATAGAGCCAAGCATTTCAAGTGCTACTCAACTGCTATAGATCGCCAGTCCTTTATAGTATATAAGTGCTCTGTTAGCAGTTCATTTGTTAATAGTTTTCTATCGCTCTCGAAAGTGGAGTCCGAAAGAATGAGTTTCAGTCTGGCAGGAAGGTGGGTGTAAGCTTTCTGCTGTCCGGATGTCAATGGGGACTCATTCTCCACCATCTTGGAGCAAGGATAGCAAACCCACGTGTTTTTGCTGATGGGAACGGGGTCCCCTCGCAGCGAGGGTGCAGCGAGTCGTTTGGCTTATCCAATGTGAGGCGTTCAGGCAGTGGGGGGAGTGTGGGAGAGAAACCCCTCTGAGGGAACTCCAAAACACCAAAACATGTATAACACCCACAGGGTGTGAAAGGACATGTATGAATGGCAGCTTTAAAACAGACTTCCAAATTGTGCAGAGACGCTAACGACACGCAGTTTCCGATTCCTTAGGGAACATGGGACGGTCACGGGCCATCTGTCCCACACGGCTAAAATCAATGATTGATTTCTTTAAGTGATCTAACACATTTTTAACATCAGTAACATCATTTGCTATAAGTTATTTTTTTCTGGGAGCGATTAATAAGCAGCATTTTTAGAAACAAAGCCTTTCCTTTTCTCGCCTAGCTGACTTGTACAAGTTCATTTATCCTTGAAAACCACAACAACACATTCAGTGTGTGTCAGAATTTCACAAATGCCCTTCAGATTGAGGAAGGTGCGTTTTTCCCAACAGTGCCCTCTGTGTCCGGGTGTTAAACCAGCAACAGCAGTGATAATGAGGCCTGGCATTTTATGGCAGGGAAGATAACGAGTCTGCAGACAAAAACAACAACAGCCCATCCCTCTCCTCCTCCTGCCTTTCCCCTCATCAGCATGAGTCATTGTGGTGTTTTCAAAAATCCCTGAGAAGACCTTTACTGGAGATGGGGTCCGGTATGCTGCTTTTTAAATATTTACGAGCCACTTGATAGGGGCAGCTGGGTTCTTGACTGCCGTCCTCTCTGTCCCCTGGCAGCGAGCTCCAGCTTCAAAATCCACATTATGCCTCCCGACCGCCATCAGACACACGGGGGACAGAGGCTTTAAACGCCCATTAGACGGCCATTCCAGGAGTTATAGCAGCTTCACTGCAAAGTTGTAAAAAAATCTGCCGAGAGAATTGCACTGTGGCAAATAAATGTGAGTTATGATGCCATAAAGAAGCGGTAGAGGGCTCTAGACATTTTATATTTGCCTTCAATTGTAGTGTTTCTTCTTCCCTAATTCAACAGGAAGTTAAACAGGAGTTTGATAAACAACCACTGTGAATGACGGCTGGTGGTAAGAAGTTTAGTGCTTCTGAACAGACCTTTTTCCTGACCTTTGAACTGTGTTGGGTCTGTGACCTGTGACCTTAGCCCGAGGGAGAACACACAGCTTCTGTTTAACCTCAGGATTTACCATTTTTGTGTTGCACACGTTTCTTGTAGACTGAACAATGTTTTAAAGAAGCCCTATTACCTTGTTGGGGTTTTCCCTTTCCTGTAGTGTACATGGGTTTGTGTGCAAACATTAAAGATCTCTCCTACACACGTGACCTGCCTGAAATGCCTCCATTGGATTCCTTTATTTACTTCCTGAACATATAACACTCCTGCTTCTATTGGCTAGTGCTTCAACCGATTGCACGTGATAGGCTAAGGGGCGGGACATCTCTAAACGGTTGACCAAACACAACAGAGCCGACCAGATAACCAATCAGAGCAGACTGGGCTCTGGTTTCAGACAGAGGGGGGAAAGAGGTGCTGTAAACATATCACAGTAGAGGGGCAAAAATACTAATATGAACCTGAAAAAGAACAGAACATTCAAAGCAATACATGTTAATATTTGGGTGTATAGTTAACAAGATACAGCTGATTTGTTATTTGTAGTGTCCTTCTAGCTATTAGTTTAGTAGTCAGTGTCTCCCACTATAGTCTAACCTTTGACCTCTCTTCGTTCCCTAATTAGGGAGGCCATCAACAGGCTGTGTGACACTGTGCCAGGCGGAAAAGGAGCATGGAGGAAGAAGGTTAGTAGTAAACTTTAATCCTATTCTCCATGTTTTATTATACTATACTAACTAAATACTACATTGTTTAATTTATGCTAGAACTAGATGGGTTTAAGATACTGCTGTGGTCTTCAGACACTTAAAACTCTCTATCAGTAACTGATTCTTGTGCGATATCATTTCCACTGTATTATTTTTTGGTAATTCCTCATGTAGACCACGAACAAAGCTCTCCAGACTGTGATGGGGAAGAGTAACCTGCGATTTGCCGGCATGAGTATTGCAGTCAATATTTGCATAGATGGGCTCGGTCTGCTTATCCCTACCACACGACAGGTATGATGATATAACTAGTGTGAGTATACTGATATATTCGCCCTAATATGCTAAATAAATTGCTTTGTTTCAGAATTATACCAAATGTAATCCCTCCCTCCCTAAATAATTAACTAAACCTTGCCCCGGAAGAATTTCAATGTTTACATGATGTTCAGAAGCATTTCCTCATTTCTAAAAACCAACATTTGGAAAATAAAAATTGCACGTTTTTACACAAAGCTTAAAAAGTCTTAGTGTATTGGCAAATCTTCCTCACACTAACCTAAATCATTTGATCCTTGGTCTGTACTTTATCGAAACCATTTTTTATTTTGGCATCGCTATTGTTCCTTTCAATGTGTTTTTGTATCCCCATTTTTTAACAATGACATGTCAAAGTAGAATATTGGAAAAACCTTGATCCCTTTTCTCTCCCAGGTGATCGCGCACCATCCCATGCAGTCCATCTCCTTCGCCTCAGGAGGAGACACAGTGAGTGCAGCGTTTCACTCAGCTCTCCTTTACGTTGTTGTTGGACATTGTAGGCGGGCTGCACATATCCGACTGGATTCCATTTGACTGGTTTCCAATCCTATGACCATAGGAATCAATGAGGGCTTTCATTATATACATCTAATTGAATGTATCCTCCTTTCTTTTGCAGGACACGCCTGATTATGTTGCGTATGTGGCCAAAGACCCAGTGAACCAGAGAGGTATGTCCTGAAAGGCTTCTCCGTCAGCTTCCCTGCCTGTTTCATAACCACGTAAAAAGAAAATGTGACCTCTTGTTTTGTCTCCTCCAGCGTGTCACATCCTGGAGTGCTCGGACGGTTTAGCTGAGAGTGTCATCAGCACCATCGGCCAGGCCTTCGAGCTGCAGTTCAAACATTACCTCCACAGTCCTCCCAAAACCATGATGTCTATGGAGAGGTAACGTGCCGCCCAGACACACCATGACCTCTATGAAATGATGAAAATACTTTTTTTTGGAGGCACTGTCCTCCAAAGTCGTGAACTAACATAAGATAAGATGGACCTTTATTCATCCACGTGGGGAAATTCAGGAGTTAAAGCAGCAACAGAGTGGGAGTGACAAACAGGACAGTACTAATTAACACAATGTAAAAGGAGGGTAAAGACACATATCATTGAATTCTAAAACAAATACGTGCTCAGAAATAACTTAATTGCATAGGCTACAATTAGAGTACTGAAGTGATATAATTTAGACAACAAAATAATTGTTTAAATTGTTTGTATGCTAATGTCCATTAAAAGTCTAAAAGTCGAGTTATTTTAGGAAGATTGAATACCCAGTAGTGATGTGACGTTCGCGAAGGATCCAATTCTTTTGAACGACTCTTTGGTACGAACGAAGGGTAGGGAACCGAGTCGTAGGGAACCGAGTCGTACTTGGTGAGAGCCGTTCTTTCTATCGTTGGTTCACTGCCTGCCATAAATCCACTCGCCTTTAAAGGAACTTTGTTTCCTGAATGCAAACTTGCCGTACAGACGATGGCATAACGCATGCTGCTTGAGTAGTAGTTTGGCTGCTGAGCGATGTAGCAAGTTATACATTTTCTGTGAGTAAAAGTGGATTTCTGGCAATAGAGTGATTCATTATCCTGGTGATTATTTCGCAGATAAACCTATTAACCCCGCCCCCTTAAAAAAAAAGGGCATTACGGCTCTTTGAAGGGAGCCGTAATTCCAGTCACTAATACCGAGAGGACGTGAAGATGGATATCGGCACTATGAATCATCTAACTTATTCAATAAAAAAGCTTTTTCCACCTCAAAAATCTAATCTCCTGTATAACAGATTCCCTTGTTATGCATCATAAGTAAACAATGATTCCTGATTTTCCTCAAAATCCATCTGATAATATCGATCCTCACAGATGAACCCTGAGGTGTGGAGGATGTCACTGCAGAGAGAGGACGGAGTTCAGACTGTCAGTGTTTTCTATTCAGATGAATGTCTTCCTGCCGCCAACAGCAGCTCTGAGGATCTATTTATATCCAACAGATTTATATAGATCACTTCAGGATGTGGGGATGTCATCTGATCGGACTCAATCCATTTCAGAACCCAGATGGCTATTCTTAAAGAGTATTAATACAATAATAATAATCAACATTATTGTTTAGAGCAGGGGTTTTCAAAGTCAGAGACAAACAAAGCCCAGCGCCCTTAGTTCACTTGATACATTCAGCTAATTTCCTGAATGCCAATATGCTAATAGTTATGTAACTTGATCCCATAGAGATGATGATGAGCAAAGATAGCTTAATAGTGCTGTTTGACACAATTTCAGACAACAACAAATAAATAAAAAGGCCATTTGTTCGTTTTTGACTGGTAAAAACAGTACAATTCCCCCCCCCCCCCTCTTTAACCAAATCAATCATATAAAAGCTTGTCTATGGGATCTTCTCTTAAAAACTAATCTCATATTGTTTCACTTCCTGTCTCTACTCAAACAGTTTGGTGCCGTGCTTGAGAGGCTGTTCTTTAAAAAATATGTTTTTTTGATAGAAGCTGTGGTATCACTTGTGCAGAAATAATAATCAGATGTCATCCATTCTTCATTTGGATTGTCTATGGCAGTGTTTCTCAAACTTGTTCATACCAAGGACCACTTAACCAATAAAAAAACACGCGGACCACCTAACTCCACAAATATCCAAAAAACACATCGTTTTTTTACAAATCGCCTGAAAATGGTACAAACAAGTGGCCACATGTGTGATGAAGGTGTTTATCTGGGCTATATCATGCAATCGAAAGTGAAACTTAAGCTCGCTCCATTGCGGAGATATTCCCGCGAGAGTGCGGAAAACTTTAATTAATTAATTTATTTCAAATGTGAAATGTTACCAATATACTCACGGACCACTAGGCGGCGCCCACGGATCACCAGTGGTCCGCGGACCACACTTTGAGAAGCACTGGTCTATGGTGTCATTTTGTACCTTGTTTATTCTGTTAGACAACATTTAGTGCATGTCTTTCAACCCTGGGAGTTTTTCCTTATGCGGTACAGTCTGTAAAGCCCACTGGGTCAAAGGTGTCATTTGTGTTATTGGGCTATATAAATAGCATTTGATTGATTGATAGAAATGTATGTTTTACACGTGTGACCTTCTTCAGGTCTGTAAGGACGGAGGAGCCGGTGTGGGCGGAGGAGGAGGACTCATCTGAGCACAACTACTACAACAGCATCCCAGGGAAGGAGCCTCCCGTCGGGGGGGTGGTGGACTCCAGGCTGCGGCCCAGTGGATGTCTGCTGGGTCACATCCACACACAGCCTCAGAGCAAGACCGCAGCACAGGTGAGGACCACCAGGCAGGGCTTCAGAAACAACATTAAGTCAGGTCAGGTTCTGGATGCACTAATGTCATCACAGATTAAATCACAGCTACATCTGGTGACCATCAAGCAGAGCAAGTCTAAGCTGCATCTGATACAAGCTCTTTGATATCTCCGTCAAAAGCTGGTGACCGATGTGTTTTCCTGCTCCTTCTGCGGTTTAATGTACATGCAGGGGTGGAAGAGGTAACAAAGTACATTTACTCATACATTTTAGAAATACTTTAGTACTTTACTTCAGTATTTCCATTTAATGCTACCTAATACTTTTACTCCACTATATTTAAAAGGGAATTCATGTAATTTTACTCCACTACATGTATTATAATGTAGTTACTTTTCAGATTTTGCATTAAAAAACATGTGATAAACTTTTAACATAATCCAAAATTAAACTACTGGATTAACTGTTTAAATTGAAGGGTAAAACTATACAATATATTATAAAACTATGCTTGTGTACAACAGTAAAATGCTGCTTGATGCAACCATGACAACCACTCTAATAATGTCACATATATAATAATATATCACATGTGGAGGACATTTTTCTGCAGAAATAGTACATTTTCTCTTGATAATACTACCGTATTTTACTCATAATGGAGTATTTTGACATGAATGTATTGCTATTTTTATTTAAGTAAAGGATCTGAATACTTATTTCACCTCCGATCATAATCCAGTAGTTTCAGATATGGTTCTGAAATGGACCTTAAGGTATAATGAGTACTTTTACTATTGGTACTTTAGCTTGATGTCAATACTCTTTGGATACAGGGCTTTTACTTTTACAATTTAG
The DNA here is from genome assembly GCF_902827115.2 of Pseudochaenichthys georgianus. NCBI lineage: Eukaryota > Metazoa > Chordata > Actinopteri > Perciformes > Channichthyidae > Pseudochaenichthys > Pseudochaenichthys georgianus. The sequence goes on along the minus strand of NC_047506.1, from coordinate 4,530,553 downwards.
TATCCCTATTTTACTTAAGTAGGAAATCAGAGTACTTCTTCGCCCTCTGTTTACATGTATTTAAACAGCAGGAGCAAGACAATAACCTCCATCGCGGTCTTCCTGCCTGCACCGTAATTGCCGAAGATAGATGTGATTACATAAAAAGCCTCGTGTTGTCCAACGTGAGAGGAATCATCGCTCTCTGCCGGCAAAATATGGTGACATGCTGTGGCTAATGTTTCAAGGAGAGTGCTTCAAAACTACATTATGTGGGGGACAAGAGATGAGAGAGTTGTGCATGCAGCAGGTAAAGAGAAACAAATGTATTTAGGGTAGTGATGGGAATTACGGCTCTTTGAAGGGAGCCGGATCTTATGGCTCCGTTCCTTTCCGAGAGCCGTTCAAAAGAGCCGTTCAAAATAGCCGTTCAAAAGAGCCGTTTTTCTTTTAAGTGGCGGTGGAGATGATTTCTTGACCCTGCTTTAAATGATATGTTGGCTTTACTAATGTTGCACTCCACTTTATCATTGCCTATGTTTTTTTTTAAGTGCATCCAAATGCTGCTGTTTTTTCGCGTTTGGCTCATTTTTTCACCCGAAAAGTAGGGGCGGGTCTTCACGGAATACGCTTGGGGAACAAAATCCAGCTGTTTCACTGTTCACATAAAGGCGAGTGGATTTATGGCAGGCAGTGAACCAATGGTAAAAAGAACGGCTCTCACCAAGTACGACTCGGAGCCGTTCAAAAGAATCGGATCGTTAGCGCGCACGTAACATCACTAATTTAGGGTGTGTTTCTGTTGTGTGTTTGCAGATGGGCTCACCAGCCAGGAGGGAGCAGACCTCTTACCCCCCCGGGCAGCTGTGCTATGAGCTGCACTGGGACACGGAGACCACCAGCAGCTCAGGTGAGACCCCCTGTGGTGCTGCACAGGTACCACATCTGGAAATAAACATGATGATGTGTACTTCTCTCACAGAAAATGTTTACTCTAGTGCACGTCCCAGTCATCACTGAACGTTGTGCCCTGAATAAAAGTCACTGACCTTCTCACACAAACACAGTACCACCAGTATTTGGATCCTTTCAAAATCCCCCTGATAACATTATTTTTAGGATTATTAATCTGATAAAGTACTTTGAGGTTTAATCATCTTTCATAGGAGCATCAAGAATTACATTTTGATAATTATGATAGTTAATCCTCTAATTGAATCAGAAGTAATACAGTCATAATTAGGGATGGGTATCGTTTGAAATTTATCGATTCCGATTCCGGTTCTGCTTATCGATTCCGGTTCTTATCGATCCCCCGTTTCGATTCCAAAATTGTAAAAGAAAGAGGTCAAACGTTTAGATAACAAAAATATCTTTATTCATTTAAGCTTTAACTGACATTTTTACAAATAAAAAATATACATGCAATACAAATGTATTGCACAATAGCTGTGCTTTATTTTAACTGAGCTATGCCTGTGGCAAGCTATTAACAGGCATTACACTGTGCCTTGTCTTTTTCTTTTTTAATGTAGTGGAGCCTCACTTTAGAGCATTTACCGCGGACCCGGTGGAATACAGGGTCTACCGCATTTAGGAACCGTTAAGCAGAACCAAAATTGTGTATTTTGAATGGGTACCCGACATTTTCTTATCGGTTCTCATCTGGAACCGAATTTCGGTTCCCAACCCTAGTCATAATACAATTAGAATGAAGATAGCCAAGTTTCATTTATTTTATTTATTATTAAAACAATTGTCAACTGTCCAATTAGATAGACCTGAAGATTATAATACAAGACTTTTGACATAATACATAATATATAATGGTCAAGGTTTAGTGGAAAAAACTGCAATAAACACCCAGCAGCAAAAACAATTATTGTAAGCTTTCCTGCTTATTTTTTACAAGATTATTTTGGTGTGGGTATCACATTATAAAGTCGATCTAGTGGTACAAAAACTGCCTTCTCATGAGTGGCTTCATTCATTTAATCTATAATTATGAAAGAATCTGACGATACAATACGCATCATGATACAGGGTTAGAAATAAACATATCTAGATCCTAAGCAAGATGGTATATTGTGATTGATTCTTCCTTAATCATGCAAAAGCGATACACATCTTCTTCAATACATGCCACACCTGGATAAATTGTCTTGGCTAATTTATGGAGTTTAACAATAAACAGAAAGTAGCATCTGACATATAACGTCTTGATTTCAACCACTAGAGGGCGCCACAACACTAAACACGTTTAGCACAAATCTAAAGATACATATGACACAAACAGAAACACTTATCCAAATCAAAGATGGTGTGTTTAAGGCTCCTTTTCCCCTCAGGTCTGACATCAGACGGTTACCTGTGTGCTGACGGCCAGCCTCCAGGCAGCAAAGATTACGAGGAGCATCAGTACGTGAACACCCAGAGTCTGGAGAACCTGGAATCACTGGCCAACGGATACAGAGGGTCCAGGGTGCCCGAGAGTCCAAAGAAAGACCTCTTTGACATGAGTAAGTCCTGAGAGACAGATATAGTAAAGATAAGCACACTTCTTATTTAAAAAAAATACTGTAGAGTGACGGCATTTGTATTTGTGAAACATTGTTGTCCTTGCAGGGCCCTTCGAGGACGCCCTGAAGCTCCACGAGGCGTGTGGTGGAGCTGTTGGAGCTGTTGGAGCTGCAGGGGGAGGTGTGGGGGTCCTGGAGGATCAGTGGCCCAGCCCCCCCCGCCGCAGAGCCCCCGTGGCCCCCAACGAGGAGCAGCTGCGCAGGGAGACCTGGTACCACAGCCGCCTGAGCAGGAGAGACGCAGAGAAGCTGCTGGTCAGAGACGGAGACTTCCTGGTCCGGGAGAGCACCACCAACCAGGGGCAGTACGTCCTGACAGGCATGCACTGTGGCCTCCCCAAACACCTGCTGCTGGTGGACCCCGAGGGCGTGGTGAGTCAAGAAGCAAGGACATAAACACACCAGAAACATGTCTGCCAGTTGGCCTGAACACAACAACTAATTTTCTTCTTCTTCTTCTTCTTCTTCTTCTTCTTCTTCTTCTTCTTCTTCTTCTTCTTCTTCTTCTTCTTCTTCTTCTTCTTCTTCTTCTTCCATTTATATTCAATCTAATATTGAATAATCAATTTATTGCACAATTAATATATATATAATATCCTGCATTATATTTTGTTACTGTACATTTGTATTTCCACATGTATATTTTCCACATGTATATATTTTAACTTTTTAATGCTATTTTATTTTTATTTCAGAAATATTTTGGATTGATCATTTCTAGTGTCTTAATTTCTCTTATGTACATTACATACATATACCTTGTCTTTTTTATGCTGCTGCAACACAAACATTTCCCAAATTGGGATAAAAAAAAGTACTTATCTTATCTTATCTTGCTGTCCTCATTACAGGTCCGGACAAAAGACATGTTATTTGAGAGCATCAGCCACCTCATAGCGTACCACCTGAAGAACGAGCTGCCTATCGTGGCAGCAGAGAGCGAGCTGCACCTCAAACAGGTGGTCCGGAGGAAGCTGTGAGACCCCTGGCCCTGCAGGGGACGGTAAGCAGGCAGTATATTAACCATGTGTGCAATAACTAAAAGGATTGCATGAATGGAAATTAAAAAATTTATGGGGCAGTGGATGACAAATACCATTTAGAAACTCTTTATGTTAATACATAATTAGATGGATACAACTCCCATAAAGAAATGCATGTTTTCAATTTGCAGGTTGTTGATGATTTGTGAGGGTAAACAATTGGAACAAATTAATGTGACATAGCATTTCTGCATGCAATACAATGACAAATCATCTAGTGTCAGACATGCGACTGTTGTCTACAAGCTTATAAAATTACAAAATTGTGCAAAAAATATAACATTTTCTTTGTCGTCTATATTTCACAGCTGTTTTCAAAGGTCGCCATGCAAAAACAACACGGAAATGAATGGAATGAATAATCCCAGGATGGATATTCTTCTGGAACAAAGGATGTCACTGATTTCCATGAACAGTTCTTCCAAGTAGAGTGTCTCCTTTTACTTTCTCTGCCTTTTGCCCAGGATCAACCAAACTATCCCTCGCCTATCATAAACTCCTCAGCATGCAGCTATTAAGCTAAAACAACAACCAGAATCTACAATTTGACAGATTTCAGACCCGGAAAATTGTCAAAAATGTAAGAGACATTTGTCTGTGGAGGACCCAACTTCGGGAAATGGGATTTGAGGTGACGTCTCAAAAAGCCTGTAAAAGTGAAGTGCTTCCAGTAAACCACCGCCTATCACACACCGGACAAATCATGGATATCCCCAGAACAAAACTGTCAATCTGCTACAGACACTGTGTACAAATGAGAGATGTCAAATGACTCACTGGGTCATTTCTATGTGAATGAAGGAAATGAAAATGCTGCAACTCTAAAAGACAATTTAATTTGAATGTAAAGAGTGTCTGTTGTTACGTGTTTACAGGTCTGCAGTGCCTGACTCTGAGATGGCACAATGGAAACAAACCAAGCATGATTAAGTGCTGAATTTATTAAAAAAAAAGCCACATGATTGTCTGCCTTTTTATGTTTCATTGCCGTTGCGGGAAGGATTTCTGATTCTCTATGGTAACCAAGGCACCAAAACCCACTTAAAGGTCACCTATTGTGCAAAATCCACTTGTTCATGTCTCTTCTACATCAACATGTGACCCCTCTTCTTCATGTCTCTTCTACATCAACATGTGTCCCCTCTGTGGAAAGAGACTCTGAAAGTTTCAGGAACAAAGATTCTCTTTCTTTTTGATCCATTTCTATAAAAACCTGTCTGAAAATGAGCTGATCCGATTTTGGCTACTTTATGATGTCATAACGATTTTTTGGCTTGTGTAACCATTAGCCAATCAGCAACCAAGGTAACCCCCCACACCTTATCACCTGAATCTCCTCCTAGAGCACCATTGTGTTCTTTCTAACCAAATCTCTCTCAGAGGGGCGTGGGGAGGGGCTCCTTATTTTCATCTAAAGTAACAGACAGAGAATCAGCACTTTGGAAACAGGGCTGAAACAGAGGGGATTATGGGTAATGCTGCAATGATCCGTTTGGTATTTCAGCCAATCAGAAACATGTTTTGTTTATATCTGAGAGCTATAATATATTGATGAAAAACAGTATAATAGGGGACCTTTAAGAAACGCATACTATCTTTGTATCGACCGTCAACTAGACATTGTCTTGCAGGTTTGATCATTTACCATAAATATCTGTCATTCGTTTGCAAGGGCTGTTCATAATTTGTCAAAGACATGCTGTATGTGTTGTGTAAGCCTTCCATCAGACTCTACGTCCTATAGGTTACAAACTCAGTATATCCATGCCTGTATTTCCACAGCTCCTCCCACTTCAGTGCCTTAATAACTGCAGAGACAGGCATTTGTGTCAGATTGTAAATAATGTGCATTTATGCTCCTAATGCAAAGTTTTCTTGCCATGCCAATGAATGACTGAACACACTTCAGGGTGATTAAGCTCTTTTACTCGTGAACAGAAATGTAAGCTGCTCTTGTTTTGGGATAAACTGTCTTATTGTGTCACGACTGTTCTTGTCTTTATGTGTGGCCCTCATAATAACCCCCTCAGTGATGGATGTAAAAGAAAGGGGATTTAGACTTGAATTTAAATCCTTTATTTGTCAGGGAAATGCATTACTTTATTAATTGTCCTTATCCTACGTCGGTGTCTTTACATGTGGATGACTTGCTCGTGTATATCTGCTCTTTGGCTGCAGTTACAATCCTCTTTTTTGCAAATTTAATACTTTAAATTCTTACTCGAGGTCATCTACCTTTTGCATTTCCCTCTGATCCTGGCTGCAGCCTCACGAATGCACAGAGAGACGAGGCGAGGCGACGAGGTCCAAATTATTACAGTGATTCTTTCAGATCTCCCTTTTGCTTTCTCAGGAATTTCTTGGATCTGTTCTTCTTTGAGTTACTTTAATGGCTTTTTTGTCAATAAAACTAATTGAAAAGAGGGTACAATTCAAATGTTTATGTCATGTGTGAGTTATTAAATCTCCCGGCTATTATAGCAGCGCCACAGTTTAGCCCAGCTGTCCATGCACACATGCTACGGCCAAATTAAGACTTGTGATGACCCAAAAATAGACATGAGGGACAGAGCAGAAGCTGATGATTTGAAAAGCAATAGTTCACTCGACAGTATCTGTGAATGAATCGAGTTACAAAGAATAGGGTCGAGAGCAGAGTTTGTTTTACTTTTTTTATTACAACAATATAGTATAAAATCAATAGGCGTGTCACACAGTCAATGCACCTGATTCTAACTCCTAAATAACCACTCACTATTCACATTCTGCTACCATAAACCCCTGACGTATACGTAGGCTGCCGTCATTCAACTTATCCAGCCACGAAGGCACTCTTTTTTTTTTTTTTTTTAGAAGTAACACTTTTTTCCCTTTGCTTTCTCAGTAAAGCCTTGCTGCTGTTGTTGTTTCAGTTACTGTATTGTACTCATGCAGCGATGTCTGAACACGGGTCAGTTGTATTTGGCTTGGTCCCACAGGCTGCTGAGCTGGAGCTGCTTCATGCTGACCTGCGAAGGGACTGGAGGAAGAGAGAGATTTGTAGACGTCTTAAGCTGCAGTGTCACTAATGGGACATCCTCAGGATTTGGAGTAGCAGACCCTGCACCTCTTCATCCATTCGGCCCTGTTGGGAGACACAGAGAATGAAAGATAACGTTTCTGCATTGTATTCCATGTTGGTTCCTATTTGTTTGACCACAGCTTGAGCCCTGTAAGATCTTTGTATGTTTACCCACTCATCCTTGCAAAAGAACAGACTACAATATTGAAGTTTGGCCAAGGACAGAGCCACTTTGCCTTGAACAGCAGCACTCAAAAAGCATTCAATCTAGTCCAGAACAACCCTGCCATTGACCTCCATTAAAAGTGGGAAAGGGGGGCTAATACTACCATTGCACATAGATGCCTTCCCCTTACGGTTAGCAGTCAACTAGCCACCAATCATGCTGACTAGGAGGTGGAGACTTCTGCTGATGATAGTGCTCATGCGGTTAGATTGCACTGATTTAATGCAGGTTTGCAAGTGTGCTTTCTCCATAGTGTCAAAAACAAAAACCCAACAAAGAAGTGAAGTGCCAGATATTCACCCAGAATTGTGTTGAGCTGTAAAGGATTTAAAAAATGCTCATTCATTCTGAACATCATGTTTCCCTCCGCCTCTCATATATTGTACATAAAGGAGACCAACTAAGATATAATTACTCAAAACAAATTAATGCCAACAGAATATGGAAGCCAATCGTTTTCTTAGAGGTCAACGACACCGGAGCAATCTCTCATTACATGACCAAAAATAAACGTGTACATCTTAGTTGTTGAATATGATGACACTGATAGAACAAGAGAATGAGTTCTGTTCCTTTCCCTGCACCGCTTCTGAAATTACATCCGTCTGGTACTGTAAGCAGAGATGGCGTACAGCTTGTGCCCGCTCTTAAGTGTCTACACCACAAAGAGGGACACACTTAAATCAAAGACTCAGTGCTATTCACAGTCCAGAATAAAATTAATTAAAAAGGCGTCTGTCCACGAGATTAGAACATCTTATTGATCTATCCTGAGACAGGGTCCACTTATTCACATATTGAAATCTTCCCTGCTCAACAAAGGACTTGCTTTGTCCTCAGTAGGCATACGTGCATTTAACTCACCTGTACAGCTGACAGTAAATGTGAACGGTACACAGTCACCACATGTTTGTGCTTTCTCTCCCAATCCTGCCGACAGATAACACAAAATGTTACTGTTGTGTGAAGTGCATGTTTTGACATTTTTATACAGTAAATGATAGTATAAAAAAAAAAATTCCTCAGTCCACATGTTACTAGTGACAATATTCTCCTCACCTGCAGCTGCTGGGTGAGTATGGCGATCCTGTTCTGTAGTGCCATTTGCTGGCCAGGGTTATTTTGGTGGATAGCTGATGATGATGAGGAGGAAGAGGTGATGCCCAGAGGAGGAGACAGAGCTCCCAGAGCCTCTTTTAGCCGAAACACATCCTTGGACAGCTCTGTAATCTGCAGGGAGACACAGACGTCAGTTTGGTGACCTGGAACAAGGGAGCTTCACCAGCAGTTGTCGGAAGCATTGTTAATTTCGTCAACAACCTTTTTTACATGACGAGACGATGACAAACTAAAAATACATTTTTGATAATAAAAACTATGACGAAATGTAGATTTTGTTTTTGACGAGACGGGACTAAGGTGTTAATGATGGACTATCGGACATTTTCCCCCAATTGTCCGTCTTGTCTGTCAAAATGCATCCCTGTCATTGGTTGAATTAGTTGGGATTCTGGGAATATGCACACGTCACTCACACAAGTAAAGTGTTAAGAGAGTGAAATGTTGCTTTACGAATTTCAACACTTGATACTGTCACCTTCATTCCAATTTCAGAGTTCCTGTATTTGCTGAATTAGTTTAAAGAGAGAAAATATTTTGACTAAAAGTTGACTAAAATGTAATGATTTATCATCGACTAAAACTGGACTAAAACGTTTTGAAATGTCGTCGATTAAAACTAGACTAAAACTATGAAGGATAAAAAGGACTAAAACTAACCATTTTCTAAGACTAAATCTAAAATAGCTGCCAAAATTAACACTGGTCTGAAGGTGCCATCTCACCTTGCGGTCCTTCTCCTTGATCAGGCCCTGGGAGTCCTGGATGCCCTTGTGGAGGTCCTGGATGTGGCTGGATCTCCCCTGAAGCTCGGCCAGCTGCTGCTGCACCGTGTTCAGCTGCGACTCCGCTGCCTGCCGCTCACTCTTGTTAAAGAGAGCCTCCCTCTGCACCTGGAACACCTGGACCAGGAACACCACCAGTGGAACCCTGTCACTTCAGAAAGGCCTTTTATGATTGGTCACATTTTCATTCAGATTTGTTCTGGTTATAGGGAAGTGGAGGCAGAAACAGGACCGTTGGATTTTGATATATAAAAGGAATGAACCATTGCTGCTCTGGTCAATATTGAAAGAGTGAGAAAAACAAAAGGAAATACATTTTGTATGTGTTTACCTAAGGTATAGTGTGTACTAGTATGTGTGTAAGTATCAAGCATCGACATTGTACATCCTAATGTTGGGTTGAAGTTCTTGTAATAAAATGCTTTCTACTTTAACTCTAACTTAAATTACGAAGTAGATCAAAAGCCTTTTTAATATCCTTCTCTGGGGGAACATGTGAACCTTTATTAACCTCTGTGTTTTCCAACATGAGTCTAGAAGCAATTTACAGTCTACAAAGTGAGAGCTTTTAAATCTGAATGCAGTCTCATTAGTAGCTTATGGTGCACAACACTCTTCAGTGCATCAGTGGGCAGAGGGGGGGTACTGAATAGAGAAAGTAATACGCACGTGAATAATGCAGAGGCAGGAAATAGGCCTTCATGGAACACGGCTCACTTTGTGGCCGACACATAACATCTAATGTGGCTTTAGATGGCGTTACAGCCGAGGTTTCAAACTTTTTTTGGCCAAGGCACTCCACAGACCAAGCCAATCTCTCAAGGCACACCTATACAATCACATACATAGACAGAGCCTTTGATGTGTCACACTCTAATATTTCCCACCATGCGCAAATGGCTAAAACGGGGTTCGTTTTGACAGATTTTTTTTTTTTTTAATGATTATTTTATTTATATTTAGGCCAAAGCATATAAGGCCTATTGTTTCTATATTGTGAAATAAGTGTGGAGGACAAAGTACAAATAAAGTACATCATTCATAACCTTTTGTACAGTTAAATGCACTAGGCCTAATTGTTTAAAAATCACACACACACACACACACACACACACACACACACACACACACACACACACACACACACACACACACACACACACACACACACACACACACACACACACACACACACACACACACACACACACACACACACACACACACACACACACACACACACACACACACACACACACACACACACACACACACACACACACACACACACACACACACACACACACCTACCTCAGTGCAGGTCTTCTCGTGTTTGCGGGTGAGGTCGTTGAATCGGGCTGCTGCGGCGTTGATCTCAGCCTGCAAGGCGAGCCTCAGGGCCTCGTGGTCCTCCTTGGAGATCAGACCCTGTTCTGCAGCCTTCTGGGACTTCATCTCTCTCAGCTCCATGTCCTTCTCGTGCAGAGCCTCCTGAGCTGCAGCTGCACTGCTCTGACTGGCCTGGAGGGACTGCTGCAGCTCGCTCTGAGAGGCAGGAAGTGCAGGGATAACCTGATTTATTATAATGTACAGATTGAGCCGTTTCTGACAAATTCTCCTACATTTAAAGTTGAATAAATTATGGAACAACCCACTTGATGATCAGATCAATACATTGGCACAAAGGGGAAAACGGTGGATCTAAAATGGCATACTCTTGAATTTGTTTTGATTATATTTTTGTATGTCCTACTGACTAAAAGTAAACACGATATTAACTACTGATCAACAGTTAACGAAGAAACATCTAAAAGCAGCTGCTATGAAACAAAGAAGGCTACTTTAACATGTTTCCCTTTCAAAAAGCCTCTTCTACACAATGTACTGTATAACATATTTTGTGTAAACTAAATCCTAACTAAGTGCTATCCATTTTTGACTGCTGTGGATCATTAGCAAGTGCATGTAGTATGATGAGAATAATGATGATGGGTACAATTATGTAATCTTCTAAAGAAAACCCTGTCCTTTTCTGTCCACCTGCCTGGCATCCTTATTGCTAAAACATTGTATCTACACACTACACTAGATCAGTCTCATCATTTGATGTCCTGCTACCTTGACCTTCTCATGCTCCTCTTTGGGCACAGCTTCCTGCAGGTCCTTCAGTTTGGCCTCTGCTGTGGCGGTCTGCTCCTCAGCCTGAGCTCGGAGGCTCTTCTCCTCCTGGAGCTCCTGCAGAGTGTCAGCCAGCTGCTCTGACACTGCGGACAGCGCCTCCTTGTGTTTGGACAGAGGCACGGCGCCCTTCACCAGCAGGGCGTCCTGAGCGCGGCCCTCCCTCTCCGCACACAGACAGTCCAGAGCCTGCGCTGCTTCCTGCCTCGCCACCTCCAGCTCCTCCCTCACCGCCGTGATGGAGCGTCTGGAGAGCTCTGATTGGACAGAGGCGTGATCATTCACAAAACGGACAGGAAAAGTCAATCATTTTGAATTGTACTATCTGGCTTGAAAGTAAAAAATACAACCCTATATAAATATATTATCTCTGTTATTCAGCTCTTGTTGAAGTATGTTTTACTATTTACTATGATAACATTATAAAGATATTACCATCTTGCAAATGGCTTTAATCTATTAATCTGTTAGGGTTCTATATATTATTATATTCCCCCTTACTATGATTATTATTTATATACATATTATATATTTAACAATTATTGCTTTATTAATTATTTGGGCTTTTTGTTTTTATTATTGCTATTATTATTATTGTTATTATTATTATTTATTTATTTAGTTTTTGTTATTATATTATTATTTTGTATACATTTTATTTTTCATTCACTGGATTTAAGGCATACCATTAGGCATATTTCCATTTTTATTTAATTTAATTTAAAGGTGGGGTAGGTACGGTTTAGAAACCGGCTCGAGATACACTTTTTGTTCTATTCCATGGAATGCTCTTAACATCCCGATAGCAATGAATATCTGAAATGCTTTGACAAAAAATCCATAAAAAAAATGTCATCTGTGGAAGCCGTAGTGCTGTCAAAAGCACGACCAATCATCTGAGCCGGCCCGGCTAAAGTAACTGGATGGCCTACCTGCCTGTCAGCCTTCCATCTGGGCACAAATTTATCTCGTGCCCTCATTAGTCATGTGCTCGTTCGTGTGTGTTGGAGGAGGGGCTCTGGAAGGAAGTGGCAGATCTTCTCCGGTTGTGTATTTTCAAATTCTAGCGCACTCGAGCCGGTTTCTCCAAAATTAAATTAACAAATTAAGTCCAAATAATAAAAAAATAAAAATCAACCCTCCACACCAGATATACCTGAGCGCTCTGAGCTCTCTGAACGCTCCTCCTCTTCCTCCTCCTCCTCGTCCTCATCTATGCGTGGAGGAGGCCTGAATCTCTCCAGATCCAGCAGAGCGACATTGAGCCTCCGGGCGACCTCCGCCCTCTCCCTGGCCAGCTGCTCACACTGCAGCCCCAGATTCACCTGCACCTCCTCCAGCTCCGAGCGGGGAACACTCTGCCTCAGCTCCGCCTCCAGCTGCCCTAAACGCTCCTGGAGACGCCGGACCTGATCTCCATCTCCTCCTGCTCCTCCTTCTTTCCCCGATGTTTTACTCTCTGCCAGGGCTGCCTCCAACTCAGCTACTTTGTCACGGAGGCACTTCACCGCTTCCCCCTCTTCTCCTTTGCCTTCTTTTCTCTTGGATAAAGCAGCACGGAGTTCCTCTACTTTCTCCGTCAGCTGTTTGATTTTGTCACTGTCCCGGCTGCTCTGACCGCCTGCTTGGCCCTCTCTCTCGGCTAGCTCCTCCTCCAGCTCCGTCACCCTGGCCCTCAGCTGCTGCGCCTCCTCTCTCAGACCCTCCTCTGCAGACTCGCCTCCACCTGTTGCGGCGCTCTCCCCACACTCCACAGAAAGCACCCCGAGACGCATCTGCTCCTTCAGCTCCTCCAGCTCAGACTGAGAGGAGGCCAGCTGCTCCTTCAGCGCTCGCATCCTCTTCTTCAGAGCCTCCAAACTCTCTGCACCTCCTTCCTGAGACTCCTCATCACTGAAGACAAGACAACAATGAGCAGTATTACACTAACGCAACAATTAAAACATGTCTAGCTTAGCAAAACCTATACTAGGGATTTTTACAAGTGCATATCATTTTGTAGATAAGATTCATTGGTTATAATTGTTGTCAAATGTTGTCTTTATTTATTTATTTATTTATATAGCACATTTAAAAAAATAAAAAAACCTCAGTTTTACAAGTGAATATCATTTTGTAGATAACATCCGGGATTCATTGATTATTATTTAGTCTAATATAGTCTAGAAGATTTCAGAAAATAGTGAACTATGCCGAAGAAACTTTGCTTTTATTCACAGTCCTAAAACAAATGTATCAAAATTAAACAAATAAGGGCGAAATAAACAAATGTTTGGGCTTTTTTGCTTGATAAATGATCTGCTCTTGACCCAATGTATTACCAAGCTCATCATTTCAGCATCACCAGTATTCATCACATCAACACAATTTGTCACACTTACCGCTCCTCCGCCACGCTGGAGGCCTCGTCTGAAGCCTGGGCCGCAGAGAGGCGCTCCTGCAGGACTTCAAACTCCTTCCTCAGGGTTTCGTACTGAACTATGGGGACAAAGTCTGTACTGGACGTCTGCATGTCTGTGTCATCCTTCTCGAACATCTCCAGCATCTGTGCACAACACACAGAGGGAAATATAGTGAGGAGGGAGGCTGTCGTACATTTTTAGAACAGACATTAATGCTCGGTATGTGAGCACCATCGAGTGTGGGCACTCGCTACCGAAAAGGGTCCTGCGGAGATTCAGTATTGTGCCGATTGAAACAACATTTTCAAAATCAATGCAGCACAAGGCCAGATATCTTGACTTTGTATCCGATTAATCTTATCGGTCAAGCTCCAAAAACACTCAATACTATCTGTTGCATTATCAGTGACAAATAGTTGATATCATATTTAATTGTTTTTATATTAGTTTGAATTATTATACAAAAGTGTTTACCTGATTTACTTGTTTAGTTTATTTAACTTTGTCTTGGACATTTATCTATATATAAGAAAAATAATATATAGTTGTATAACTACGTGCTAAAACGTACTCCGCCTAGTACATTAAAGGTGGGGTAGGTAAGTTAGAGAAACCGGCTCGAAATCGCTAGAATTTGAAAATACACAACGGGAGAAAATCTGCCACTTCCTTATAGAGCCCCTCCTCCAACACACACGAACGCGCACATGACCAATGAGGGCACGAGATAAGTTTGTGCCCCGATGGAAGGCTGACAGGCAGGTAGGCCATCCAATCCGATTGGTTGTACTTTTTACAGTATTACGGCTTCCACAGATGACATTTTTTTATGTTTTTTTTGTCAAAGCACTTCAGATATTCATTGCTATCGGGATGTTAAGAGCATTTCATGGAATATAACAAAAAGTGTATCTCGAGCCGGTTTCTGAAACTTACCTACCCCACCTTTAACCTGCATGTGGGAAACAGAGCTGCCCTTTAATATACTCAAGCATGAGTTATGGAGTCTTAGCCTTTCATTAATTATTTGAATCACAGCAGGAGGTGTTTGTTCTACTTTGCTCTTTCTTTGATTTCATATTACATCTCAGATTTCCCACTTTGCTGTCTGGCTCTTTTTTCACACAGCAGGGAAGAACTGAAGTTGTTGTCCGACATACTTTAGCTGCTTGTTGTACATTACAGTGGTGAATGAAGCACAGCAGCACAGAATACTTTAAACACACTTAAGTGCTTTAACCAGCATGACCCAGTTAGTGACGAATGTCTACAGAAAGCCGCCATGTCTGCATCTCATGCTGTCCTCTTTTATTTATATGTGTATGAACACTTACAGTGCAGCGTCATAACATGTAATGACTAATGTGTGAGTCAGCCTCTCCTGAGTAATCTCTTCATTATCAATGTATTAAGGGGTCTGGGAATGTGTGTGTGTGTGTGTGTGTGTGTGTGTGTGTGTGTGTGTGTGTGTGTGTGTGTGTGTGTGTGTGTGTGTGTGTGTGTGTGTGTGTGTGTGTGTGTGTGTGTGTGTGTGTGTGTGTGTGTGTGTGTGTGTGTGTGTGTGTGTGTGTGTGTGTGTGTGTGTGTGTGTGTGTGTGACCTCACCTGCACTTTGAGAGTGAGTTCAGAGTTCTGCGAGGTAAGTTCCTCGATGTGTTTGTGCAGC
The DNA here is from genome assembly GCF_902827115.2 of Pseudochaenichthys georgianus. Lineage (NCBI taxonomy): Eukaryota > Metazoa > Chordata > Actinopteri > Perciformes > Channichthyidae > Pseudochaenichthys > Pseudochaenichthys georgianus. The sequence goes on along the minus strand of NC_047506.1, from coordinate 4,515,515 downwards.
TCGGCAACAGTTCCCGAGTCTCTGGGGACAGGGGAGGGGTCGGCCGAGTCTCCTTGAGAGGATTCTTCATCCTGAGCAGGGGAGGCTCTGGAGCGCTTGGAGAGCAGCTTCTCTAGTGGGAAAGTTAAAAAACGCAACAACAATTACTCTGTGTACTTCCTTGAATGAATAGATAAACACGTGGAATAGAAGGGACACATGTTTGGAAGCAAAGGCATGCTTTCTGCCAGGATTGAGAAGAACATGTACACACATACCTGGGAAGTCAAACATCTCATCCATGTCCTCAGAGTCACTCGCCCCGATACCATGGCCTCCCTTCAGCTCCTCAAGCAGCCGGTCTCTTTCCGCCTCTGCCTCCTCGAGACGCTGCTTTAGCTCCGACAACTACAGTACACACACACACACACACACACACACACGGACACACACATGTAAAAGTGATGGTAACAAAACACATTGATAACAGTGCATTATGGTGGACTTAAAAACCTACATCTACTGTATAACCTGCACCATATGTACCTTATTTTAACTTGGACTTGCATTTGCACAGAGATCTAATGAGGTATTGATTTACATAAAAGCATTATTCATTTTGAGGAGCTATAAATAAGAAGGGGTGCAGTACCTCCTCCAAGGCAGAGAGGGCGCTCTGGTGCTGCTGCTCCAAGGCTTTGATCTTCTGGAGCAGGCGGCCTCGCTCCTGACGCAGCCGTCGAATCTCCTCGAACACCTCCTCATCCTCCGCCTTCAGACAAGCACAACAAATATGTTCATGTCTGTCTTTCATGTAATATAAAAAGCAACTTTAATGAAAATGCAAGATTTACAGTACAAACCTGCATGGCTGATTGTGTCTCTGGAGGCTGGGGAGAGGGAGAGAGTGAGAGAGAGAGAGACTGGGGCTCAGGAGGAGCAGGACTCCTGGGGTGTGGAGAAGGTGGCATCCCCTTGATCTTTGAGATGAGGAAACAGAGTCAAATTCATCGTTTTTAGTCATCAAATTACACATAATAGTCTTGAGTTCATATCTCGAGAAGCAATGTTGTTCTACACACTGGGTTTTTGTAGAATAAGCGTAAATATGGACCACTTTTATCTTGTGTCTCACATAGTAGCATTAGTAGATATTGCTTCTTTCTTTTTTAAAAGGTTGCGAATGTTTGTTGTTCTTTGCTTAATGTAAACTCCCCTAAATCAAACCAGATAAGTGAATAAAGGTTGGATGAGTACATATTTAGATGAATCCACTTTAAAACACATATATATTCTATAATTTTTTTATTTTATATTCTTTTAATGTTTAATGCTATTTTATTTCTGAAATATTTTGGACAGTTTATTTCTTGTGTCTTAATTTCTCTTATGTACATTGCCTTGTGTTTTTTATGCTGCTGCAACGCAAACATTTCCCAAATTGGGATCAATACTAAATACCTATCTATCCATCTATCTATCCATCTATCTACATATCTATCTATCTATCCATCTATCTACATATCTATCTATCTATCCATCTATCTACATATCTATCTATCTATCTATATATCTATCTATCCATCTATCCACCTATCCATCTATCTACATATCCATTCACTTGTGGGCGGTGGTGGCGAAGTCGATAGGGACTTGGCTTGGGAACTGGAAGGTCACCAGTTCAAGTCCCCGAAAGACCAAGTGCTACCGAGGTGTCCCTGAGCAAGGCACCGTTCAAAATGGCAGCACACTGCTCCTAACATTAGGATGGGTCAAATGCAGAGAAATAATTTCCCCATGAGGGATTAATAAAAGTTCATCTTAAATCTTAAATCTATCTATCTATCTATCCACCTATCTATCTATATGCAAACATACAGTAAGGCTCTGCTTTTAGAGTGTTTTCCATTGACTACAATTGTTTCCTATGTACCTGCAAAGGAGAGCGCGGCGGTGGAGGAGCTTTCCGTTTGCGGGGGGTCGTGCCCCCTTGCACTGATGAGGCGCCTGAGGGGATTTGAGGGGGCTGCGTGGGGGTTTGAGGGTGATCACAAAACAAGCAGAGGTCAAGCTCAACATAAAAAGGGAAAATAGCGGAAACTGAGATAACAAGAAGGGTCAGCAACAAAGTGGAATGAAGGCCAACGAAAAGAAAGCGGCACACACAAAAACAATGACCTCATATCGGAAAACATGCACAATGTGATCGGCCAAAGTGGGCCATGATCTCATTTGATGGAGGGAGCGATCCAACACACAGCTATGCAACATTACCTCCTCGCCCTCAGGAGCTACGTGTGCAGAGGGAAAAAAGACACAAAGCAAGACACTTTATAATGCGATGAGGTCCAGCACACAGCTACAGGCACACGTCGAAGAGTTCCTGTCACTTCTCAACATGTAGTTTATATCAAGACCATGCATGTGTCTCCTAGTAAATCCACCGACATCTCCAGTTATAGGATAAAAGATAATGTGGTCAGGCATCATATGCACACCAAGATCTCTCCATCTGCTCTTCAAACCACACATCTGCTTTCCATATAGCAGCAATGTCTTTGTTGAGGGATAAAAGTGGAGCAAGCCTTTCGTCTTATTTTCTTTTGAAACCCCACTTCACAATCACACCCAGCTGTCCTCCTGATCCAACTCCTTCTACTCCAGTTGTTTCCTCTGGGAGCAGTGACACAGCCAGGACCCAGAGCAGCACGGACACACACAGAAGCCACACATCTGATGAGGATCTGATGATGTTAGGACCATGTGTTTCATATGATGCTGCCATGTCATATTGAAAAAGCTGCTGTCGTAAGCAGATTCATTATTTCTGCCTAGTTTTAACACCCGATACTTTTTAACCACTAAGGATTTTTCAATCCAAGCAAGTGGAGTGGTTTGTTTGGTTGTGTATTGGTGTAGGTTCATCACTATTGCCATTCAGCCCGGAGTCATTGTTCTATCATTCTTCATCTTCAGGAGGTTTTCACAACAGAGATGTCCTTCCTTTTCAAAACATTAGACTTGGACATTTAAACTGGTAAGAAGACCAAATAGTTATGTCGTTTTAGTTTGGTTGAAATAATAGGTTCTGGTAAGCGGCCACCAATGCTTGCTGAGCTTAGATATCCCACAACTTAAGATCTAGAATGTCTTATGACTTTATCGGGTTAAAATAATATAGGATCAAAATGAAGGGAATCGAAAAAGTGTGGCTGTAAACTGGAGAAAAAGTCAATTTATGACATCTTCTGGCAGACAACCCCAATGCTTACACTTGAGCGGATACACCGCCATATAACATACCTCTTTTACCTTTCACATTAAGCTTGCTTGATTTGCGAGAATACAATAAGAAAGTGAATTGTAAAAACAGCTTTGTGAGATCTGCGATCACTTTTCTAAAAAAACAACAGCATCGAGGTCTTTTTACCTGGAGGTACACCGTTCTGCAACATCTCTATGATGAATTGGTTGCCCGTGGTTATGCTGTAGTCGATGGCATTGTGTCCGAGGGCGTCCTCCAGCTGTGTGTTGGCCCCGCCTCTCAGCAGAGCTTCTACTGTCTCTATGCTGTCACTCTCACACGCCAGCATCAAGGCAGACCTGCGATGCCAACACACATCGTAAGACAACAGCAATAATGAAGAATCGCATGCGTCAGTTTCAGACTCATGGCAGTTACATATCAGTCATTGGAAAGATACATTATGCTTAAACCTACACAACTCTTTTTATTTGATCAAGGATTCCAGAGATACTAATCTTGTTGTGTGAATTGAATGAGAAGGCATTGGGTTTTGATGAAAAGATGCAGCCTTTACAAAGCCTCTAATCATCCTCTCCAAAGCCAGACTGAGAGCTGTCCCTGTTGGAGGTCCTGACCTGCATCCCCCCAAATCTACTCCACATACTGGAGTCTTTCTACAAGAATCCTTCCTGTATCCTGACCCAGACAACCACACTGCTGTGAGAATAATCCTGCAGAGGTTTTTTGGTTTTAGCTTAAAAGTCTGTGCAGTGCTCCAGCCTGCCTCAGGAGGACACACACTGTCAGACACTGCCTGTCATTCCATCTGTCAGAAGCTTCAGCTAGGGTGCCACAGAGAAGAGGAGAATTATTTAAAGTCCAGTACCTTCCCTGGTTGTCCTGGATGTTGGCATTGGCACCTCGACCCAACAGAAAGACACACAGCTCCACTCGACTCATCTGAGCTGCCAAGATCAGAGGGGTTTCCCCGTCCTGACAGAAAGACAACACACCATTATTTAAACACTATGAAGCAACATCACATATATTTGATAATGGTAACCAATGTATTATCTAAAAGAAAGAGTAAACAATGGATTGTCACTTACATATCTCGCATTACAGTTCAAAACAAAACAATGCAAGCCAAAATATGTATATTGTTAAAATAAAACTGTTCATCCTACCCCATCCTGGACATCCAGACTGGCTTTAAAATCCCACAGTGTCTCAGAGCAGGACAAGCAACCGCTGACCGCTGCAGGAAATAATCAGAATTATGATGAACACCAAAGGTTTACATACAGTATAGCATGTACTGTACTCACATCATGTAATCTTGTTACAAGCTTTGTGTTAAGTTCAGTTTGATCGTTACGTGGTACTTACTTTAAATACTTTGAAATGTGTGATAGGATCCAAGAGAAGTAATTGTTGTATGCAAAGTGAATTGTGTGCCCAAACTGATGTCTCATTGTAGTTCTGTAACTGTTACCTGCATGATGAAGCGGCGTCCTACCAATGCTGTCTGTGCAATCTACTGATAATCTCTCCTGTCAGAAGAAATAACATTAAAAATCCTGCTTGCATTATTCCATTTATATGTTATAGTATGTTAGCTTTGCTGTCATAGTGTGATTTACCTGTAGGAGTCTCTTTAAACACTCTGATTGGCCGTGTTTGGCGGCCAGGTGAAGGGCGCTGAAGCCTGCAGTCAGTAATAAAACAGACATTTATAAACAATCCACAACAAGTGTGATTCAACAGCCTTGGCTTAGGATATAAACATTTATATTTGATAGTAAAATACCGTACCAGCGCCATCAGTGATGTTGACGTCTGCTCCGTGAGCAATGATCACCTCCAGACAGTCCAGCCGGCCGCGGGACGCAGAGAGGTGGAACCTGCAGGAGGACAAACAGTCTGTCAGTGGGGCTAAGAGATGAACATGGGAATCTGTTTCCATAACAATGTCTGCACTCACTTTCAAGAGAAAGTAGGCAGTAGAAGTTTATCGTTTACGAAAATAGGATCAATGACAGAACGATAGCATAGCATAGCAGATTAGCAGAATACCCAGTGGCAGGTTAATCCAGGAGAACTACTTTGCTGGTGCACAAGAAATGATGAGCAACAATAGCAGTTATTAGTGTACAATCTGGAATATCTGGAACAAACTCCCGAAACCTGCAACTCTTACTACTTTTAAATCCAGGCTGAAGACTTATCTTTTTGCCGCTGCTTTTAATTGAAACTGAGCAGTTGTGTTTCGTTTTTGGTTAATGAACATTTGGGGCTAGTAACCCCAGGGAATCAGTGTCTGGGGACTTTGTCCTGGCTGGTTTTCTCTGTGTATGCTGCTCGGACGTATGTGCCATACAAGCGTACACAGCTCATGTTCGGAGAAACCTTAAAGAAAGGCATCAGTAAAGTGGAACTTCTGTGTGAATTATTCATAACTTAAACTGCACTGTAACTTTTTATTCATGTACTTTTTATTCATGTATCTTTTCTTTGAATGTTTCTTTTATTATCTTTTCTTTTTAATGACTGTTTTTAAATGCCTTTGTCTGAATGTCTTTCATTTTTGTTAAGCACTTTGAATTGCCTTGTCTTGAAAGGTGCTATATAAATAAACTTGCCATGCCTTAAAATAACTAATGAGTAAAATAAGCTTTTTATTAACTGCAATTCCTCCTAATGAATGAATTCCTTGCTGTTGGGGTTACATATCCAGCTAGCTTGCAAGGTAACCTCACTTGGCCGACATGGAGGACGAAAACTTAAAATCAGGATGAGGATGGATTACCAGCCATTTGCAAAATATTTTTTTTAAATGAGAGTCAAACCTAACAGGAAAAGTCTAGGCTGTTTTGATTTTGGTACGCTCTCTAAAGTACACATTTATCCAATTTTTATATTGCTTATATATAGGTCAGGCTGGTATGAGGAACCTTAAAGCTTCCATTTTAAAATTATTTTAGATTAACAGTCTTTAATGGCTTCTGTGATTCATATAGACTGAACAAAAATATAAACGCAACACTTTTGTTTTTGCTCCCATTTTTTATGAGATGAACTCAAAGATCTAAAACATTTTCTATATACACAAAATAACCATTTCTCTCAAATATTGTTCACAAATCTGAAAAAATCTGTGATAGTGAGCACTTCTCCTTTGCCGAGATAATCCATCCCACCTCACAGGTGTGGCATATCAAGATGCTGATTAGACAGCATGATTATTGCACAGGTATGCCTTAGGCTGGCCCAATAAAAGGCCACTCTGAAACGTGCATTTTTGCTTTATTGGGGGGGTCTGGGGGGGTCCGAAAACCAGTCAGTATCTGGTGTGAGGGGTAGGGTTAGGGTAATGTTGTGAATCGAGTGGCCCATGGTGGTGGTGGGGTTATGGTATGGGCAGGCGTATGTTATGGACAACGAACACAGGCCACTCGATTCACAACATTACCCTAACCCTAATCCTACCCCTACCCCTACCACTCACACCAGATACTGACTGGTTTTCGGACCCCCCCAGACCCCCCCAATAAAGCAAAACTGCACGTTTCAGAGTGGCCTTTTATTGTGGCCAGCCTAAGGCACACCTGTGCAATAATCATGCTGTCTAATCAGCATCTTGATATGCCACACCTGTGAGGTGGGATGGATTATCTCGGCAAAGGAGAAGTGCTCACTATCACAGATTTTTTCAGATTTGTGAACAATATTTGAGAGAAATGGTTATTTTGTGTATAGAACATGTTTTAGATCTTTGAGTTCATCTCATGAAAAATGGGTGCGTTTATATTTTTGTTCAGTGTAAATAAAGGAATTCATCAAATGTGATGAAGTACAGTATGGTTATTTTAAAACAATTTTAGATTAAATATACAGAATTAATACATTATTGTGACACACACCGTGATGTAAAGTAACATATCCCTGGATTTAAGATTTCAGCCATATTGCCCACTCCTACTTCCTTTGAGTGACTAAGACAGGTAAACATAAGGAGCCAAACTTACGCTGACTTGCCCTCGCCGTCCAGCTTCGTGGGACAGAGGCCTTTTTTGACGATGAGAGCGGAGACTTTGTCGGGCTCGTTCTGCTCCACAGCCTGCAGGAGCCTCTCATCACTCTTAGTCCAGTCCTGGCTCTGAGGGGGGGCAAACCGCAGAAAGGTCACCACCCGAACTGCCCCGAGGAGAACTGATACCACACTGCATATCTCATATAACAGACAAACAATACATGACGGGACAGCTGAAATACATATTATGCAATCAGACAGATGACTGTGTAAAAACAGAACGTTTTACAAGTTATAATCAACCATTTTTAAGTCAGAATTATTATAATAAAGAGGAATATTCACTTTGTTTATCTTGTATTTAGTGGATAGAGAGAGGAGATACATACTGTAAGTGCCAGCAGGCTGAAACAAGGACAGAGCCGCTTCATGAGGCTAAAAACAGGCTGCTGAGGATCCATACTGCTAGCAGGGCTTCACACACACAACTAAATAAAGCTACAGAGTAACAAGCTACCGCTGTGTGTCCTTCGTGACAATACACACCGTCGCTTGACTACATAACAAACATATACAATAGATTCATAACTTTGTTACTCATAACTTTCTCCCTGATGCCCTTCGGAGGTCACAGCAACATCATAGCAGAGCTCTCCATACTGGATCATTTAACCCAAATCGCACCTTCAAGGAAATTAAATAGCCTGCCACACAACAACTCTTATCACACACACACAAACACACACAGACACGCGCACACACACACACAGTATCCGAGCTGTCCTCACAACAATTCCTGTGCAGTGTTCCCTATCCGCATCCAAAACGCTGCTCCATCATCCTGCCTCGGCTGCTAGCGGTGACATAGCCAGTCTGTCTTCTCTCACACTGCCACCTCCTTCCTTTCCTCACTGTCCTCCTTTCTCTAAGCTAATCATTTCTCTGCAGACTCCGTAGCAGGCGTCCTCCTTTTCGCTCCATTAGTTTTCTTTTTTGTCAGGTCCTGCTCGGTACCCCCCTGGCAGCGACATACTGTAGATCTGTTTCTCTGCAGCTGGGCCTGTGTGATGTGAGGACTCAGCAGAAAGGGGAGAAACAGGCTGGCTCAATTCTGCTTGTTTGGATGGTTAATTACCGGGCCGAGGGGACATGAAATGGCACACAAACTGAAATAAAGTTTGTTTCTGGCTGTGGGAAGGCTTATGCATGTGGAAAGCCCTGGGAGATCCATGATATCTATCAATCTATCCTATCTGTGCATCACTCAGTTGGACTACAATAATAATATAGGACACATCATTACCGAGTGGTTGTGTATTTGTCATAAGAAAATCTTGGATCTGTAAGAAAGTCTGTGTTAATTCATTTGAAAAAAATAAACTACTTGTGTCTTGATGAATTGAAATATCTTTGCTGCTGCACAACAAATTATATATTTCAGTTTACCCAGAGCAGCAATAGCAGGCCTTAAAGTAAATTAGCTGCAACACTAATGAGTCAAATGAAAGGAAATAAGAAACCAGATGCAGTTAATAAATGAATTCCTTCCGGTGATGTACATTACATTTCATTTAGCTGATGCTTTTGCACAAAGCGGCTTACATATACTTTGATACCGCAGACACACCTATGGGAGCAATTTGAGGTTCTATAAACGACTCAAGGAAACCGCCACCATGATTAGAGGTAAACATTACAGTGCCTAACTTACGCTAATTTGCCTTGGGCTTTTAAAGCATCTGTATAATGACTGTATTGGGCTGTCATGTGCTTACTTAGATAATGATGAATGTACCTTAGTATATCCTTTATAATATACCTAACGTATCCTCTGTTCTGGGCTCACTTGCTTAGACAACTTGAGCTTGTATCTGCAGATGTTTGGATTACCCTTTCAGACAGACCAGTTTGAACTATTAACTTGATGCTTTACAATACTGAAAGTGCCTCCATACTACCCCTCCAAGGGATCATCCTTGTCACCATTGTTGTGGTTATCACTTACACTAAGACTCAGGTTGAATTTCTCCTGAGGCGACAGACACTAACAGGTTGTTAACGTGCTAAAAGCATCTTCAGGGACTAGATGCTCAGACCACATAGTAGAACCAGAGTCCTCTACCGATGCCTTAGAGCTGTAAGGTTGCAAGTCTTTCTGACCCCAGTATGTTACCTGCAATAAGAACATGGCTACATGGATTAGGCAAACAAGTACAATCTTAAAAGAGCAGTATTTGGAAACCAGGTTAAATCCCAAAGCCATTTGGAGTAGCAGAGGTATGACAGCAGGAAGGTGGGGATTCTTTGCATGTGTATGTGTGCGTGCGCAAATGTGAATAATTGAAGGCTACTTGAGATCTCTGGTTATAGCAGCAGTCTGGAGACAGCCCTGCTCTCCTGCTGCTGCTCAGTGACACTGAATCCCAGGGCCACACACACACACACACACACACACACACACACACACACACACACACACACACACACACACACACACACACACACACACACACACACACACACACACACACACACACACACACACACACACACACACACACACACACACACACACACACACACACACACACACACACACACACACACACACACACACACACACACACACACACACACACACACACACACACACACACACACACACACACACACACACACGGGATCTATATAAATGACTTCCCAATCCTGAGCAGGTGGACACTGTAATATTAGGTTAAAACACAGCTTGTTGTGGCTTATATATGTAAATAGCTTGTAGCAAACAGGTGTACTACTTTTAACTGTAAAGTTCCACATGCCCACAGATGGCTCTTACCTCAGTCTTTTTAAACTTTGCCTTCAGACTCTTCATAGTGGGTTTGATGGCCTCTGTCTCAACAGGAACACTGCAATGGAAAAAGAAGATTACAAAGTTAAGCGCCATCGTAGATTACAGCGTATATAACTAACCATCAGTGGTGGAAGAAGTGTTCAGATTCTTTACTCAAGTAAAAGTAGCAATACATTGATGGTTAAATACTCTGTTCCAAGTACAAGTCCTGCAATCTTACTTTAGTAAAAGAACAGAAGTATTATCAGCAACTTAAAGTATAAAAAGTAAAGGTAGTAATTCTGCAGAAAAATTGCCTCCATGTGCATTTATTATTATATATATGACATTTGTACATAATATGATAATATTGTTGCATCAAGTAGCCTTTTACTCTTATAAATAAAGTTGTGAGACAACAAATTATTGGCTTTTTGTTATAGGATAATTCTACTGTTGTTGGACCTTAAACAGTGAGTCCATTAGTTTATTGGTTACTTTGAGATGCATTATGTTAAAGGTTCTGAAAGGTAGTATATTATATATATTATTAAACAGATGTAGTGGAGTAAAAGTTGTGCAGTATAAATAATAAATAGCATTAAATGAAAATACTCAGGTAAAGTACCACACTTGAGTACGTGTACTGAGTTACTTTCCAACTCTGCCAACCATGACAGACTCAGTAATAGAGAGTGGTTGGCCACCTGCAACATGTGGGTGCACCAACATCTTTATCAATACATAGGGAATATACCAACACCAGACTAACATATACACTAATAATGGCGTCAACACACGTGTATTTAAACGGACCTGCAGAAACAGCCTACCTGTGGAGGACAGTCCGGCTCCAGGTGAGTCAGGGTTTCCTCTGTCCCATCAGCGGAATACACAGTAAAAACACAGGAGGCTCACTGCTGTCTGGCGTACACCGTACAGCAGGAAATAACCCGCCCCTATCGTAAATCAACCAATCAGCAATGCGCAAAACGCCGGATCAACGTTCGATTGGCGATGATAGATGGGTGAAGGACGTGGAGCATATTTTATGTTTTAGTTGTTTAAAGTGCAGTGCTGTTATTTTGTGTTTAACAGGCTGCTGCTGTCCAATGTAAATTAGCATCCAGTCATGTAGCTTGCAACTTGTGTCAGTTCATGGAGCTCACTCTTCAACACCGGGGGGTTCTGGGAAAGTTGTTAGCCAATCATTGGAACGAATGTAACCAATGGCAACACTGGAGGAACTGAATCCGGAAGTAGATACTTTTGTACTGTAAGAGAGAGGTGAGTGAAAACAAATAATAAATAGTGAATTACGGGCTAATTTAAATGTTATACGACTATTTTAAGGTTTAATAAGCTTTCATCATTTATTAGTTAGATATTTTACTGAAGTCTGGTCGTTAAAGGCTCCTTTTTACCTCAATGTATCTACGCTCCTCAGTTTTAGGTTAGCCTAAATAACAATAATAACTTTATTTGTATAGCACTTTCATGCAAGATGCAGCCCAAAGTGCTTTACATAGCAAGATGAGATACAAAAGAATACAACAATGGGTAAACAAATAAAGAGTGAGAAATACAATATAATAATATAAATAATATAACAAATACATTAATAATAATATTAAAAAAAACAAGAAAAACAGAAAGAGTTAGAGATCACAAAATAATAAAACATGTGATACACTAGAATTAGCCCAAATGAAAAAAAGGGCTTTTATTTACTTTTTAAAATTCAAAGGGAGTTTGCTGTTCTAATACCTAATGTAGGCTATATTTAATTTGATCACACTTTTAATTGAAATGAGTCTTCCTTCTGTTGTTGTAAACAAATACAATGGGTGCTTGCAATACACATGAACCACCAAATGAGGGCAGTACATGCACAGCAGAGGAAACTAGAAAGGAATACAGCACTACGAGTCTATCAAAAACCTATTTTCCAGCCCATAAATTCAACCGAGAGACTCATTAAAATCAAATGCATGACTTTGAAAGATACACGTGTTGATGTGTGTCAGGTTGTTCATGAATCTGATGAGGCAAACGTCTGTTTGCCTCTTATATTAATGAATGATGCTGTTCAGCTGCAAGAGAACTGCAAGCGTGAAGTTTGAGACAATGGCACATCCATATTTAGTCCTTTTTAATGAGGAAGTCTTATTAATTCTCTGAAATAATTATCTGCGCCTTGTTGCTTCTGTTTGATTCAATTAAATCTGTGCCTCCTATACGCAACAGTGCTTCTGCATGAAAAACAATGACTGTACACCTGTCTGTCTGCCTGTTTGTGATTATCCCTCACTGCGAGAGATCCTGTTTTTCCATTTCTGTTTCCCTCTCCCCTGCGCTCTCCATGTGTCTTCCTCTTGCTGTCTGACAGTGCGCCTGTCTCTGTTTTTCCATCTCTTGCACAGATTCAATGTTTCCTCTTCTGTTCTGGCTCTCACCACAGCCTGGATGGGGACGCAAATGAAATGTGTGCCCAATATGTTACAGGGCTGGGGGGGGGGGGGTGAAGCGGATTGTGCTGATGAAACACAGGAATGCAAAGCTGAGGGGATAGGAGACAAAGAACATTGCTGGTATATTCAAAGATATGACGAGAGATAAAAATGCCGAAGAATGGCAGATAATAAAGACAGGGTTCTTACGGTCATTAAAAACCTGGAAAAGTCATGGAAATTCAAAATGCAAAATTATGGAAAACAATATTTTCCCCAAAGTTTTGGAAAAGTCATGAATGTAACTTCAATTTACATCAAATATAATTTATATTTTAGCTAATCACCGATAATGATAATACATACTGTATCGTATAGTAATGAAACATAAAATGGTATTTAACTGACGAGGTATTTTGCTCGTGAGAGATGTTAGTTGCTTTAGCGTGTAGTAGCTAGTAAGCCTACTATTTGATTTGTTTTAGATAGGCACAACATGCTCATTTGCAGACCTTATTTTCCTGTTCCATGTTCAAATAAACCATTTTCAGTGGTACTGCTGAGAAAGAGACATTTTTTTGGTCATGGAAAATTAGGTAACGGTCATGGAGAAGTCACGGAAAAGTTATTGAAAATCATTGGTGAAAAAGTGTATGAACCCGGTAAAGAGCAGGGGGGAGGAAGAGCCAAAAGATGCATTTCTGTAACATCTGAAGAAAAGCCTGTGGGAAGAAGTTATTATCTTATGGGATCTTGTGTTCTATGTTGTGTCAACAAGATCTGACTTGATCTGGATCTCATTCCCAGAAGATAAGACCTGTATCACAACGTATTGATCTTGTTCCCACAGGAATATAACTGGATCCCACTTTGGGTCTTGTTCCCTCGGGATAATGTTGTCTAACAATCTTGATCTGCTCACGCATAAAACACATATGTGTAGTGCATGGAGAAGAAGACATAAAACAGGTCTAGGAATCTGGGGGAGAACTTATTTTCCACTGTAACACTTTTGACAGGCCTTTGTGTCGGATGATGTCATGTAATCGATCCTGTCTTCACGTTTACAGCCTCACTGCTATAACTGATTTAAACTGGACTGCAGGGACCTTCAAGATGTTTGCAATCACACACCCTTCCCTCTGGCTCAGATTGGGACTTGTTCTTGATCCCCATGACCCTCCTTCAGGTCTGAAGCCGGTGCTTGATGATCACTGGAGCAGGCGGAGGAGGAAGATGGGATAATGTGGATGGTGATTGTGGGGGGGGGGGGGGGGGGCTTCTTCAGCTGGATGACCTCATCCAGTCTCCCCGCCCCTGGGAAAAAGTGAGCTCACGAGTGTCGTAAAGAAAGAGGCATTTACGGTCTTTTGACAGACTTAGCTGGCCTTACCCACTGTAGCACACAATCCAATTTACCCGCCTGGACCTGGGATAATGGAACATCTGTGAAAGGATGAAACAAAAGACATGAACACTCAACAAAATGCCTTATTTTTCTATCAGATTGGACAGGCCTCAGTGGTTTTGTCATCTTTTTTTTGTGTGTACACTACAACACTGTGTCCCAGATGATGAGTGGATTTTCTTACATTCCCAAACCTTTTTTAAGGAAGCATATAACCGTTTTGTAAACTATACAATAGAGGATAAGGGCCACATGAGACTTTGTTTTTGGGGGGATGTGACCAAAAGTTTTTTAAAAATCTCTGAATTCTGACTTTTTCCTCAGAATCCTCACTTTTATCTCAACATCTCACTTTTGTTTTCACATGTGGCCCCAATCCTCTTCCGTAGTAAACACTTCAGGGCTTTTGTAGACTTTCCTTGTTTTGGGAAAAAGTGCAAAAATCATTACAAATCCCTTCAGTGAAGCTAAAACAAGAAAATACTCCAGTGATGTCACTCGATAAATAATTCAAATAATTGGAGAACATTCGTGCGAGCTGCTTTCTTTCCTCCTCAGTTTTGTTCGTTGGTTTTCCCCATGCATTTATAGTGAAAATGAAAGGAGACGCATCTCTTGTTGCAGTCGATGTGCAGATATTTCAATGAATGAACGGTCGGCTGACTGCAAAAGGGAATAGGAGGATATTCCTCTGGGAATGAAGCCCCTCCCCTTTAATCGCTCGGCTGAGTTTGTCTCGGAGCTGTAGTCGCTCTCTGCACTCGCACATTTGCCGTCAAGAACTCAACACGGGATTTAAGAGCTCTTGTTTTTGTCCCTGAAAGCTGCTGTTTTTCCCCTTTTCCTGTGTTTTTGTGGAATATAAAGCGCCTGGAGTGGAGGGTTTTATCGCTTCTTTGTGCCGTGTTATTATCATCGTCATGAAGAAACGCGGAATAAAGCGTTCAAAGTGGCTGAAGGACTGAAGGCTTGGTAAGTCAGTGCGCTCGACTACTCACTGCGATTTAAATCCACTGTTTTGTGACTGATTTGACTTTAAGTTTAGGAAAAAACATCTTATTTCCTGGACAACGCTTCCCAAATAAGCCTGTTCCAAAAGTAAACATGTTGCATTTAACGTTGGTTAAAATCTAAACATTTTAATCCATTTTGATTTCTTTTAATTCCTCATAGTTTAGTATAGATATTCTCATACAGTCATTGTGTTCCCCCCTTTTCAATCAGTGTGTTAACGTTGGATTTTATTGCAGGGTTGTGAAATGTGATTGCATCCTTTGGGCAAAGTCCAGATGCCAGACGTTATTGCCCCCTACGTAAAAGAAAAGCAGTGTGTAAAGCCCAGCTGTTGGTGTAGTTTAATGTCACATGAAAGCATGTAAACACACACTTGTGGGGGCTCTGTGATCAGGAGGAAGTTGTCCATAATTATTATACAAGGATCAGGACCTGTGGATTATTTATTGTCTTGGTTGGATGTGTTTATCCCTCTGTTATCTTGTCCAATCCATAACTGCAACAGAAATGAGGTCAAGCGTTAACCTGCATGTCCCTGTTTGCCCCTGCAGCCTCCTGCTCTCACTCCTCCACACACCAGCCCGTTTGGACGCCGCGATGGCCAAGTGGCTGAAAGACTACCTGAGCTTTGGCAGCAGGAAGGTTCCTCCACAGCCGCCCACACCAGACTACACAGAGAGCGAGATCCTCAAGGCGTACCGGCTCCAGAGGGACATGGACTTCGAGGATCCCTACGAGGACTCTGAAAGCAGATCCAGGGGTGAATCTGGCACCTCTGACCCCGCCACACCGGTGTACGGCTCTCCCATGAAGTCCTCCACCGTGGACGTGAAATCCCCCAAACACAGACTGATCAAAGTGGACTCTCAGGAGCTGGGCCGCACAAAGATCCTCCTCAGTGCCGTGTCTTTAGACGACCAGCAAGAGCCTGTAAGAGCCGCACTTTCCTTCTCAGCATGTGTTCGTACACTGAAAAAACTTGACTTTAATGAAATGTATCATGTCAATATAACTCTAAGAGGTTAGTCGAAAGCAATACTATTATGTTGAACCTTATAGTTTCTACTTATACTTGATATTATTGCTTTCAACTAACCTAATACAGTTATGTGAGATCTGTTGACATGAATTAAAGTCAACGTTTCAGTGTTTTCAATATAGATGTTTAATGCAAAAAAGCTGACGCATTTAATTCCTTATTTGGGAGAATTGGATGGATGAAGGGAATGCAAGAACGTCATGAAGGATGAAAAACACTCTTCATCTAATCCCCTTTCCATCACCGTGACAACCTATTGATTAGACTCCATAAGCAAGTGACTAGTAATGTGTGTCTGAAATATGCATTGTTTACATAAATCACATTACATTCCATGCGCCGCGTAAATCCGCTCCCGTGGATGGAAGAAAGAATTATTGATGGCTGGAGCGGACCATTGAGTCGGAGAGGGTCACAGTCCCGGGAGTTTATGTCCTACCATAAATAATAAATGGGGTTTAGTTTTTCAAGCTGAGAGAGACCCCCGTTTGAGCACATGTTAGGGGCCATATACAGTCACCACGTGGAGATATCCCAAGGGCCACGGGGGGGTATAATTTATAGCTGTATGTGTCATCACTGCAGTGCTTTCCCTGCTGCGTACTGTGCATGCTGTGCTGTCGAGAGCATACACAGATACTGCACAGACAAAAAAAAGCAAACAGATGTTGAGTCTGAGCAACTGGAGCGGAAGAAAAGGCTTTACAAGGAAATGGTCTTCACATCCATTCAGCTCACATATGCTGAGTAAGTTAAGGAGTAGTTCAGGGATTTCATCGCTGCAGTTAAATCCATGACTCCGCTCATGGAAAATGCTACAAGTGCGAAAGTCCCGAAGTGGACTGGAGCAATAGTCTTAACTCAAGTCGATAGCTTCCCCCCTCCTACTCCCTTCTCCCCTCATTTATTTCCCAGGGTCTCTGGGAACATCCGCACTCTAATTAACGTTGCAGATTCCTGCGCATCGATAACCTGCTGTACAATCAGGGGGTTAGAGTATCATTTTGTCAGGGCGTGCGCATGTTCAGCAGGAATTTTGGGAAGTGAGCCTTGCAACAGTGACTTCCTTTGTCGCAGAGTGAGACAGGGATGAATGTGTGTGCTTGTGTACATGTGTGTGTTTGTGAACATATGGCTGTCTTTGTTGCTGTCAGGGTGCCAGGTGACCGCTGTGTTCCTCCTGTGCTTGCATGAAGGAACAAATGCTCCCAACCAGCCAACCAGATCGATCCATTACTCCCTGTGTTCTCTTCCCAACGCCAACAAGCTCTCATCTACAGACGGGACTGTTTCTGGCTGCATTACATAAAGCGCAACAACCATCTAATATGATGCCTTCTTTAAGGGTTTTAAGAGGGAGCTGTGTTGTGCAGCTACTACGTATGCAGTTTTCTTGTGTGTGCAAAGGAGTATCTTGATGATCCTCAAAAAGCGCTTTGTCTGTAACCAAACGTATAGTTAAGGTGCCATTCAGCGAGGATGTGATTGAGTGTTGCACTGCTTTCTCTTTGTTGGGTCTTGATGAGCTATTGTGTTCCTTTCTAGCATTTACATGTACAGAGTGCAAACTCCTAATTATCCGAACATATTCTGATTCCTAGGACGCTTTTACTCAAGTGTGTCAATCAAAAGTGTCATTAACGATTCGCAGCTTTTACAGAATGCTGATGTGAAGTCGTCAGCCTATAATTACAATGTTGTGCCGGCAAGAAAGAACCTTTCAGATATTTGTGTTCATTTTATAACATGAAAAACACTGGAGACATTTTTCTCCAACAGGACAAGTTAATGATCTGTAACCAAACCCTACCCTCATCACTAAGTGTGTTTTGTCCTTCAGGTGGTGCCGTCTGCGCCGCTGGCAAGAGACACGGATTATTCGGACCCGTTCGATGCTCACATGAGCCACAGGTCAG
The DNA here is from genome assembly GCF_902827115.2 of Pseudochaenichthys georgianus. NCBI lineage: Eukaryota > Metazoa > Chordata > Actinopteri > Perciformes > Channichthyidae > Pseudochaenichthys > Pseudochaenichthys georgianus. Next base: position 4,497,599 of record NC_047506.1, on the reverse strand, counting down.
AGCCGGACCTCAGAACCGTTCCCTGCGAGAACAACGGCTACATGGAACCGTACGAGGCTCAGAGGGTCATCACAGGTCAGTGGATTCATCAGCCACTGTCTTATCAGTCTCATAAGGATTCAGTGACTTCTTGTTGTCATACAGGAAACGCTTCTTTGGCAAATGTACAGACAGGAGGAAGAAGAAGAAGAAGGTGAGGCATCAACTTTCCTCCGCTGAAGCTCTGAGTGGCTCATAAAATCTGCTCGGTAATACTAAAAGTAACATATGTAAGGAGGGGAAAAGAAACGATGCCAGATAGAGAAACAATTTAATTCCGTTTCCTTTACGGCTTCCCTTAGTTTTTATCTCTGATAGTTAGCATTAATAATACGAGATTAAAGGTGGGGTAGGTAAGTTTCAGAAACCGGCTCGAGATACACTCTTTGTTATATTCCATGGAATGCTCTTAACATCCCGATAGCAATGAATATCTAAAGTGCTTTGACAAAAAATCCATAAAAAAATGTCATCTGTAGAAGCCGTAATACTGTAAAAAGTACAACCAATCAGTTTAGCCGGGCCGACTAAAGTACCTGGATGGCCTACCTGCCTGTCAGCCCTCCATCGGGGCACAAACTTATCTCGTACCCTCATTGGTCATGTGCGCGTTCGTGTGTGTTGGAGGAGGGGCTCTGTAAGGAAGTGGCAGATTTTCTCCGGTTGTGTATTTTCAAATTTTAGCGATCTCGAGCCGGTTTCTCAAACTTACCTACCCCACCTTTAAGTTCTTACCTCCCAGTCTGTTATTATATTGCATTTCAGGTGCACACACTCATAACAAAATATAGATCTGTGGCATGTAATAATATCAACATTGATCTGATAATCTGTATTTGATGACCGGTCAGACATCCCCTCCTTTTCCCTTTGTCGTCAATTATTTCTGCCTTTAAAGATAATCCTTATTTCTACATGTTCTTCTTTCTAAAAAAATGGTATTTAGTGCAGTATTGACTCCACAGTTCTTCTCTGCTGTGTTAACCTATCCACTCCACTGTGTATGTTTATCGTTGGCTCTCAGCCGCACAACACTTCCCGTCAGACACGTCTCTCCCGTCTCTCCCTTGTGATTGTCTCCCACATCCTCTAGCTCACATCTATCGTTTTCCATTTGTCTCTCAGCCTATAACATCTCTGTCTGCCCCTTTCCCCCCCCCGCAAGCTCCCTGCTCTGTCCCAGTCATTTAGTGTAAACCCCCCCCCCCCCCCCCCCCCTCTCTCCTCTTTCTCCATCTCTCTTCATCTGGAGGGCTCTCCCCCGCCCCGAGGGGAGTCTGGCTCTCTCTATAATCGGTCCTGTTTCCTAAAATCTATGTCCTGTCCTCTCTCAGTTGGCCCTTTCGCTGCCTTTTTGCTGCTCGTAATGACAGGCTTGAAGTGAATGGAGTCCCGATTGAGAAACCTTGAGGAGAATCTTTTTCTCGCGGCAGCTGGAGAGATTAGATTGTTGCGTTGATGGCAGAGCATTTTGTGGAAAAGCATTGTCACCGCTCTTTCATTGACTTTGAATTGGGCCTGTCAATCAAGAGCTGGCTGCTTTTGTCTGTCTGTCTTTCAGACTGTTGGTGCTCATTAAAAAAGCAGCAGAGCCGCAAAGGCAGATGTGAGATTGGAATAATAACTATGAAAAGATACCTGTGTGCTTTCTTTACTTTATTTTGAACGAGTTTCCGTGCTAATAGTTAAGTATAAAAGACCTGTCTGCCGCTCTGACACACATCTGTACGCCTAAACACTTCCCGTCGCCATCACCTCGATCTTCAATCTATGTCAACTCTCTGTCAAATTGCTTTTTTCTTCCCCCCCCTGCCTGTGTTTTCCACCATTATGTTTCCTATGAAATTCTCATTTTATTTCCTCCACGCCTGTTTTTATCTCTTCGCCTTCATCTTCTCCATCTCCGGGCTGTCGTGACACCGCGGGTTCCCAGAGCAGGTAGAGCAGCGCCCGCTGTGCTTCTGTCTCAATGACTTAACATCAAACGCCGAACATACCCCCCCCCCCCCCCCCACAAGCGCCTCACCCCCCTTGTTTCCTCACTGCTTCCTTTGCCTCTTCCTTTCTCCACAACCTCCTCCTCCTCTCTCCATTTCCCCCCTCCACGCTCTTCTTCATAACCTCGAGGCCCCTTCCCCAGGGCCTCCACTTGGTCGCCATGGTGACTACAGGGCCGACCCAATAGCGCTGTCTTGTCGTGTGAAGGTTAAAGTTTTTCCCCGCCTTTCACCAGGGAACCTTTCCATTTAGTTCCTTTTTCTCATGTGAGTGCTCCTCCATTGCTGCTGGCTGTGTGCACAAAAGATGCCGACTCCTTCACTTCCCCCATCTTTTTCCTTCTTCTGTACCACCTGTTTTTTTTTTTTTAAAGGCTGCACTTTTGAGATCAACATATCAAAGCGCCATCGCTGATTGCCGCCGCAGCTTAGAGGCTCCTATTGATGCGTTTAGAAATCAGATTTCATCCTCTTGCCTGCATCGATAATCTCAAAGCCTTTTATCTCATGGCCATATTTGACTCCACACCACAGTTGCTGAGAAACATTTCTGGCAGGGAACCCACTGAGAAACTGATGAAAATGTTAACGAGGGAATACGAACGCTGTTGTGAGCCGGGCGAGATTGCTGCTGGGATTCAGGAGGGGGGGGGGGGGGGTGGGGGGTGGTTGTTGTCTAACGTGTTGCAACTCAGCATCCAGCCCAAGGCCTTGTTAAGCCCTCTTATATGAAATGCTGAGCCCCCCGGCAAACTGTTATGAATCTGTGTTATCTTGTGTATTCATATTAGAGCTGCAGCGAGGTCCAGGAGGAGGGCGGTCGCGGGGCGAGGTTCAGCTCTACGACACCCCCTATGAGGATGAGAGGGGCCGGCGCCTGGGTCTGTTGTACGGAGATGCTCAGGAGGAGGGCAGGGAGAGCAGCCGGCTGCCGCAAGACGACGAGAGGCCGGCTGACGAGTACGACCAACCCTGGGAGTGGAAGAAGGATCACATCTCCAAAGCTTTTGCAGGTAACTGGAAGAATTAAGAGAATATATCCTGACGGAAGAGTCAGGGTGGAGCACAGTCTGGGAAGGACCATCTCATATCTATCTATTTGCTTTACAATAGCTCTCCTTCAATTATCTCTTCCTACATCTGAGTGCAGACGTTCTCCATGACCTTCGCTGTCACTGGTCTTTGTTTGTGTTTTGAACTGGAGAACATGGCCTCTGTTCTGGGAAGATTCTAATGTATTCAGGCTTTATGAATACATTTAAAACAGGTTTAGACCAGGGAGCTTCTAAATCATGCTTCATTGTATATTAAAATATATTCAGAGCATCCCAGTATAGAAGCTTTTAGCAAACATGAAGGCTTTCAGAAAAATATTGAAAAATATTGTTTACTGAAAAAAACCCAGTTGGATGCTGAATTTATATTATCTAGTTTCTGGTATCAAGCATCGACCATAAGGTATCTCAAGAATATTCCCTTTTTTTAGTTACAGTAGTGAAAATGATTGAGACTAGGTTTAAAAAAGGGCTGTTTTAAAGGTCAAAGCCTCCCAGGAGCACACATCCCTGCTGCTGTTACTACATAGTGAAATACTCATCTAACTGTCCTGACCTTTAATGCAGTGTTTGCACCCATCACTACATATCCATAGGCTTGCTTTCAGGAAATGCAGAGGGCTGTGACCTTCACTGTCTAAGCTCAAATTAAACTACATTTAAACAATTTCTGGTGACTTTTAATTTCTCACTAGATTATATATAAGATCGAAAGAGATGTCTTGTGTGTGTGTATGCATGAGAGAGATACAGTAGAGGTCAGGAAACAGAAAGCAAGGTTCATTTTCTTTCATTATCGTGATATTACGGGCTGTATTTCTACAATAATTGGTGCAGAACACGATTATATTTTTCAGAGTTGTCACATCCTATCTCATTATATTCCATCTATTGAATATAATTGGAGGCAGAGAGTGCAGTGGAAGTAAGGGAGACGGAGCAGTGAGGAGAAACAGAACTGGACTGATGGGTCATTTAGGAGTAAGGCATGCAAGGCCAAGTTCGGCTTAATTGAGCTGCATCTCCAAGTCACTAAGGTCAAGGTGATGGGATAATAAATCAACCTCGCCTCGAATGCACTCCCCCTCCGTTCCCCCTCTCCTCCCCTTCGTGTGCACCCCCCCCCCTCGCCTCAGTTAATTACACGCCTGCATGTGCATGACTGATCCAGTGCTAATAAGAGAGTCATGGTCAGCACACCATTGTCTGAACACACACACACACACACACACACACACACACACACACACACACACACACACACACACACACACACACACACACACACACTGAGACATTCACACCGTGTTCAGACTCAAATCACATTAAGAGGAGCAGCAAGGAGACACCGTAACTTATCTGAGAGCGGAGATGATTTCAAAAGGAGCTGCGAGACGGTTCATTTAAAAGCCAATCCCACTTCTCACCTACTTAGAACTCATCCCCGCTCTTCCTGTCATGTTCTTCCTTTAGACCTTGTTCCTCTTTGTGCCACATACAGTACGGCTCCTGCAGAGCAGCGCTCACAGCAGCATTACAGAGCGCGGTGGAGGGAAACGCTCCAGTCGTCTGACCCCTTGTTTTTTCCATTTGGAGTCAGCACTCTGAGCTGGCGTGCTGTCAGTCCGAGCAGACCAGAGCACTGAAATGTAAACACACAAACAGTGTTTTCCATTCTCACATTTAATCCATATTCCCAGATCCACTGAGTGTTGCTAGGCACGGCCCACGTGTGAGGTAGGAGAGAGATGGAAAAGATTGAAAGAGATGTGGGAGAGAAAGAGAAAATGCATAGAGAAAGGGAAAGGGACGTCCAAGGTTATGGCATGTTTGGTGGCATCTCAATGGATGTTTGTGGAGGCCCTGGGCTCCATAGGGGAGGGGCGTCGAGGAGAATTAATGGTCGGGGGCTTTGGCGGGGTGAGATGCAGGGAGAGGAGGGGGAGTCAGGGCCATTGTGGCAGGGTGCAATCCGTCATCCGCCAACACAGGCGCACTCTCACACACATGGACACAGCCGCAGAGACGGGGCTGTCCCCACTCCCCATGGATGTGACACTGCCACTCAGAGAACCCGCTGCAGGGGGCATCGCAATCTGCCAGCAGCCCCTCATCATCGCCTTCACACAGGCGCATGCACACACACACACATGTGGATTCTCAACTCCTGCTCTGATTATCAGGCCCTCTAATTCAAGGCTGAGAAGAGCTTGTGTGCTCATTGGCACAAATGGGTGAGGGAGGGGATCGCTGGTCCGTAGCATTCATGCACTTCTGACTCAAATCTCTAATTAGGATTTCACAGCTTATCCGTGCTTAAAAGTAATCGGCTGGGTAAATGTAGCATGTGGCTGCTTTTATTCAAATAGTATCAGAAATAAGCTCGCCTTCAAAGCATTTGATGTATTTTGCCTTGGACGTGGAGTCCACTAACCCCAGCTGGGTGAGGGTGGCTAGCGGTGCCGGAGGGTTGCAGGGTTTTAATTGCGGCGTTAGAAAGCTGTCGCCATTCGCAAACGTCCAGCTCGAATTACCGGAGTCATTCATTCTTGGAAGTCAATAGACAGTCCAGCAGTGAAAGATTGTCCCTGCAACCAATTAGTGAGCTAATGAAAGGCACATTCTCTCTCACATCATGAGCAGATGAACGGGTGTTTCAGGTATTTCACGTTTGTACGTTTTATAGTCCGTTAGAGGAGCTCTGAGCCGGTTGATGACGATGATCGTCGGTGTGCGGATGATTAGAGAGCCTCAATCTGGATGAGGAAGTTGAATGGATAACATTTCCACCCCCAGAAATGACTATTATGGCGCCATTGAGAAAAGCACTTATCCTCCACTTGTTCCAGTGCAGCTGCTCATTAGGAAACAGAAAGATAAGAGCCGTGCAGAGAAGCTCCCGAGTGTGCATGTGTGCGTCATGACAAGAAGACCAGGGGTAAAAAAATGTCTGTTCAGATAAACTCTTTGCAGCACAAAAACACGAGTGGGTATCCTTGTTATCCTATCGTTTATTTTCCTTTTCTGTTGCAATTTGTGTGATAAACATATTGTTTCATTTCAAATAAATGCCTTTGTTTGCTGTGCTGTGCTGTGCATATAGATTGAGCTTTTAGCCACAGTGTTGCCAGACTGAAACATCTCAACAATTACTGGGTGGATTGTCAAACCGATATTCATGGTGCTCAGAGGATGAACCCTTCTGGCATTCGTTACCCCTAACTTGTCAAGTAGCGCAACAGAGAGAGGTTGACATTTTACATTCGATGGGCATGACATTTGGAACAGGTATGCATGTTCCCCAGAGCATGTGACTGTCCTAGTTGTTGTGATCCTAACACACTGCGATCAAGTGAAAGTTATGACCAAATGGCCTCAACTAACGTCATTCTCTCAGTCTACGTTTGTAGGGCTAATGTTACAATGCTAGCAGGTTAAAGCTAGATGCCGAGCTAATGTTAATCTAACTACCAACCATCAGCGTGTTATCAATGTCATTGTGATTTGTTACATGCTGATGTCAGCGCCGCTGTGCCTTTGCAGCATCACAGATCCATGGCTGCAAAAAGAATGGAAAATTACCAAGCTAGTACCACTACATGTTTTTAAAGCTCGGTTGGATGCTACACAATCAGATGCTGTTGGTACCTGGACATGTGGTTAGATATGTAAATTGTAATCCCTGTACATTTTGCTGTATGATGTCCTTTTGTTGTTCTGTTGTTTATGTTTTTATGTCTTCTTGTGGAACCTACTGCTGCAGGTCTCAATGGGATTTTACCTGGATACATAAAGGTTTTGAATTGAATTGAACAGATCCATGGCTGTTTGATTAAGGCTTTTTTACCAACCAGATGTTTAAAAACTGGGGAATTGAGTTTGTAGGAACAAAGATACATTCAGGAAGAAAGACAGTTTTTCCTAGAGGGCCATGAAAGTCATACAGAGCAGTATTAGAAGACCAAATCCATTCTTTTGTAAAATGGGACTGTAGGCTGGATGCTAAAGGATGCTTTAAAGTGTGCATACAGAGGCAAAAGCTGAGGTTAGCAAAGCTTGCAAAGACACCATGACGGATGATCCCTCATTGCATGTGTTCTGTCTGGATACATGTGCTCTTACAAGGCTTCCTGGGCTAGGCTCCATGTGTGTAAGTCCCCATAGGAGAGTAAAATGTATTTCTGTGTGTCTGCAGACAAAGGTGAGCTAAATAAATATAAAATGAGATTTCCATTTCTGGTGTTATGCTGCTCTCTGTTGCTCTAAGCAGGCCCTGGGGGCTTCTGCCCAGCCTCTTCATCAGTTTACTGGCGCAGTGAGAGGTCTCTCTTTTCCTCTTTGTCTCCTTTCCTTCTCCCCATCGCTTTGTTTCTGTCTCCTTCAGCGTGAACCTTAACTGACGTTATTGAAAAGGCATGTCCTTCGCAATTCCCTCTTCCCGAACCAATATGAGAGACGAGTGGAGAGGTGATGGAAGTAGAGTAGGGCACGAGAGGTGAGGGAATAAGGAAAGAGAGATAATGCGCTGAGGAACTTAGGTGAAAGAGAGTCGATGAGAAAAAGAGGGATTTATAGCTCAGAGAAAGCAGTGAGAGCTTCAGGAAGCGCAGGAATGGATACATGAATATCTAGAAAAAATGTATCTCACATCTGTGGATCCAAACCATGAAAGGAGAACTTGTACGCATGTGTGTGTCCTTCTTCTTCACTGGCAGAAGGTGTTAATTGTCTGTCCTTATGTCGGCCATTTCGCCCAGCAGAAGGTCTTTGTGGGCAGAGAAAAGATGGGAGGCCAGGGCTGTTAAAAAAACAGATGTCTTCATTAATGGACTTGATGAAGCTGTTCTATTGTCTTTGTCTACTCACAGACACAGCAAACAGCTGGTGGGCTCGAAATGTCAGTTATCCGTCATTCCAGGTGAAAGGTCCCCCCCCCCCCCCCCCCCCCCTCAGATACATTTCTGCTAATTGTTAGCAGGTAGTTGAAGCACATGGGGGATTTTGGGAGACCACAATTGACTGAATTGCTGCCGCCTGTCGTATCAGCTGGCTTTCAAAGGGAGGCAGGAGTGATGGAAAACACACGTCTTTGTTTTAGCACACGATGGATACGGTGTAGAGGATTTTAACACAAGTCATCACTCTGGGCTGTGAGCGCAGATGAGAGCGCGTCTTGGTTCCTACACCATTAGTGTGTCTCTTGTGTTGGTGAACAAAGCAGAGCACTTTTAGCCCTCTGTGGAAGAGAGATCCACAGGTTGCCCCATTAGAAGGGAATGGGAGCCAGATGTTTGTGTGTGTGTGTGTGTGTGTGTGTGTGTGTGTGTGTGTGTGTGTGTGTGTGTGTGTGTGTGTGTGTGTGTGTGTGTGTGTGTGTGTGTGTGTGTGTGTGTGTGTGTGTGTGTGTGTGTGTGTGTGTGTGTGTGTGTGTGTGTGTGTGTGTGTGTGTGTGTGTGTGTGTGTGTGTGTGTGTGTGTGTGTGTGTGTGTGTGTGTGTGTGGCCGGCCTTTTGTTATCAGATTGAGATGCTCCGGCAAGCTTTATATGTGTGTGTGTGTTCATCCTTTTGCCACTCTTAAAACTGACTCGTAGGTACCTTAAGTGTTACAACATGGACACAAAAAGCTCTCATGTTTTTAATTATTTGAATTCTCTATTTAGTTTTGTTTATTTATTTCATTTTGCTTTGTGGTTTTATCTTCTTCGTTGAGACTAAGGTTTGGATCCTGGACTTTAGGACGCTCTCATCTACTGGTTCTCTGCATGATGCTTTAACAAGATAGCCATGTATACCCTGTGCCCAACAGGCCGGGGTTCAAGAGCTTGTGTCGATGAGTGATCTGTCTGTTCCATTTATTGTGAGTTGACCAAGATAATTAAAAATGGATGCCAGAAAAACAAGAAAAAATGTCCAAAGCCAAAAGCAACAATGTGGATAAGACAGTGGAAACAATTGTGGAAATCATCTCACCACCACTTTCAATTTAAGTGAGGAAAAACACATTTTAGGATTCCAGAGCACTGGAAATTAGTGGTTAGGAGACCTCAGCCAATGACAAATCAAGAAAGGAAGAAGAATCTTTTCCCGTCCTTCTGTGAAACACCACCACCTCACCTGAGCCGATCTCTCTCTTTGATGGCTGAGCACATTTCTGATCCGTAATAAATTGTCTTGGCTTTCTCCATTCCCTCTTGTTACTCGTCACTTGCTTTTGTGTGCCTCTCATTTACACCCTTCTCTCTTTCTAATGCCTCTCTCTCTCTCTCTCAGTGCTACTTGAGAATTACAGGTGTGAAATGTGATGTGGTGGTGAGGGGGATAGGCTGCAGAGTGTGGCAGCGGAGGTGTTTCTGAGTGTCATGTGTGTGTGTTGTTCCTGCATGTCCTCTCATTCAGGGGTGCCTGGCCACACTTTCATCCTGGCTTTAGCGGAGGTGCGGCCCACTCCAGATGGGGCCATTGTGCTGCGCCGTGCATCAATAATTCACAGAGAGCCAGAGAAAGTGGCGGAGTGTGTCTGCCTGCTCAATAATTAACCAGGGAGGGAGAGGGGCATGTATGTACAGCCTGGGTCCCTCTCAAGCACCCATTCAAATGGCCCTTTGATGTCGCTGGCCTTGAGGGTCTTTGGATTTGCCGGCTCATTAAGATGTCACCCCTCTTCCCCTTGTATTTGTTTTGTAATCCGCTTGCGCCGTGAGCAGGAGCCGAACGTACGGTGTGAAACTGGCATAGTGTGTGTGTGTGTGTGTGTGAGGCTGCAGTAATGACTGTTAAAGTGGATGCTTGGCTGCTTTGGTAGAATGAGCTATTTTCCGTTTCTGTGCACCTTCTGTGCTCTCCCCTGCTGTAGGTAGAACAGTGAGCGGAGCATCCTTCTGCCCACACGCTCCTCACTTCCTCTGTCACACACCGCTCTGTGGGATGCACAGTTTCTCAAAGTGGATTCGTTCAAGTGACTATAAATAATGCAGCCTCTGACTTCCCCTGTCCTCTCGTATCACTCATACATTACTGCAAATATAGCATCTGAAGAATATGTTTTCCCAGTGAGGAAGCAGAGTACATGACTTCTCTCTCTGACAGGAGGTAGCGTTAATAACATCTCGCGACCCGACATCTGTCATTCCCTCACACACTCTCTCTCCCCCCTTCCACATCTCACTTCTCTCTCCTGCTCACATTCAGATCGTGCACCTGAATTCTTCATCACTTCTCTCCCACATCTTCCTTTAGTTCACTTTGATGTAGCCCATCTGCTGTTTTCTCACGCTGCCGCTTTTTCTCTCGCCGTCTCCCGTCTCCTCTATTAGAAATGAGGGATTTGTCCGAGTTGCCCTGGCCCGCGCCGGTGGGTCATCTGGAGGAGGAGCCCACCGCCAGAGAGCAAGGTGACCTCCCACTCTGAAAACAACCCTCCCCCCATCCCCGCCTCACCTTATCTCCACACATACAGTCACCCTGACCTCCATGACCCATGCTGTTGCTCTACCTCCACCCTAACCCCCCTGCAGGCGCATCTGCACCACCTGCAGCTGTTGCTCTTTTCTTACCACATTCCCCTCCAGTCCAGCATCATCCACACATGAAAAGCTTTGTGTAAATTAAGAAGCCTGCTGTGTTCATTTCAAGGTTTTTAGAAGCGCTGTGCTACAATTATTGTTTGATTACAAGTTCTGTAGATTGAATTTCGCCAAGATTCTGCACAGGAGGGGTAAATAAAACAGTCTGTTTACATCATTTGCTCCAGAATCAAATCAAAGTTTATTTATATAGCCCAATATCACAAAACACTTTTGTCTCAGTGGGCTTTACAGAACACGAATGACAGTGCTACAAGATCAATACAATTACAAGAAAATAATAAAAAGGCAAGATAGAATGTAAAATACAAATTAAAATGTAAAACAAAAAGACAATTAAAAAAAAGAACAGGAGGAAAAACTTGGGGTAATCTTAAACCAGCTTTTAAAACAACGTCTTCAGCACACTCTTAAAAGTGTGGACACCGCCTGCCTCCCTTAATGAAAACAGGAAGTTGGTTCCAAAGAAAGACAGCTTAGCTCTGACTCTTGATCTGAACAGAATAGAATCAGTATTGTCAACATAAAGTTATCTGCAGTGTAAACTTTTGGAAGAAAGCAGCAGGGAATTCAATACACCCACTTCCTGTTTCTATCTGCCCTGTGTGACTCATAAAAATGTCGATAATGGTTATTGTGATGATAGTTTTGCAAACCGGGACCTCCTGCCTTTCGTCTGACCCCTCTCCCTCCGGCATGCCTGGTTTTGAAATAGCCGGATGTCTGGTGTTTACCCAACTCTGGCTGTGAGGTGTAATCCCTTTTGATCACAGCACTGTGTAAACGCTCCGACTCACTTTTCTGCCCACAGTGCAGTTTGACGGTGCAGATTGGGACCGCTCCTCGTCGCCCACGGATCGGCTTCGTCCTCCGGGGCCCAGGTCCAGCCCGCTGGCAGGAGGGGGGGTGAAGTTTCGGTCGCCCCAGGAATGCCTCACCCTGGTGGGCGAGAGAGTGGACGCCACGCTGCCTCTGGAGAAGCAGGTGTATGTACGCCGTCTTCTGTTAAACCCACAGGAACTACATTATAATACTTCAGTCGCTCTGTGTCGGAGTATCGACCACACTCCGGTTGTTAGGAGGCTTACGTGCTTGGGATTTCTGATAGATTAAGGGTCTTTATTTAATTACATTGGATAGAACACAGGATAAAGGAGTTGTCTTAAAAAAAGTAGTTATAGTACTGGCCATAGTTCACATCAGCTGTACCCACAATGCTGTGCAATATTGAAAAGTTACAACTAAAGGACAGTAGGGAATAAATGTTTACGTTTAAATAATGTCTTTTGGTCTGAGATTTGATGTTTACATGCATGAAACAAATCTAAATTACGCAATTAGTTGCGCATGTAAATGTAATTAGCATAAATTATGATCTCTGAGCTGAACATGTAAATGTCTCTGCAGGGGCTCTCATGCATTTATCATTCATTGGTATAACCGGATTTAAAACATTTGAGGAAGCACACGTTTGTACATCCGACAAAGAAATCCTAAACTCCATTACATTGCACCCCTTTGATCCATTACGGGCGTGGACACATTAACACGCAGCGGGTATGTGTTTCGGCTACGCAGCACTCATCAGAGCTCACAGAAGTGCGAAAAGGTTAGAATGAGAACTAATTAAGTCAGAACATTAAAAACACACATTTACCCTAGTCTTGTAATTTCAGACATCATTGGTGTGATTTATTTGTTGTTTCCGTGCACATAAAGCGCCATTTTACTAATGAAATCCAATCACATGACACCCCTTAAGCACACATGCACACACACGTGACACACATTGTTGAATTAACAAACACTAACTTGCGCACACATTCGCTTTAGGGTGATAGTTGATAGTTACGCCCCATTACTCACTGATTATCTCTTCGAGGCTTTGAGCTCTGTGTTTCCTTCAGTTCGGCTTCAAACGGAGAAAGAGTATCACTGTGGACCTGTAGCCTTCAGTCATGTCGAGGAAACCTTATTATTAGACAGGAAAAGTTTAAATTTGCGACTTCAACGTTGTGTTGTCCTTTCTAGAATTGTATATTGTTTTTTACTTTGTTTTTGGAATCCTGTATTCGCCACACAAGGGTCATTGTGCTATGGATGGCACAATTACTGGATTGATTTCAATTAAATCAATTAAAAACATACTCTCTTGATGCTCTGATCTTTCCTTGAGCACCAATGAAAGGTCAACATTTGTAGTTTCGAGGGAAATTACAAGATTGCCATGACATTTGCTAATGACATTTCTACATTAGTTACACTGTTTTTTTTTTACTGTTTAGCTAATGTTAGCATGATTACCGTACTTTTCGGACTATAAACCGCGACTTTTTCCCCCATTGTTTTTGTACAGCTAACGGCCACTAGGGAACCTCCTAAATCTATGGATTTTACAGGTAAAATTAACCACCTTTAACTCTATGGGCTCTATGACCGGTCCGCGCCCGCCACCTTTAAGGGCGGGCTCGGAAAAGAGTGAGACGGGAAGCGCGCCAAAGTAAAAGTGGAACCGAGAGACAGAACGAGAGCAAGACAGACGGACAATTTAGCTGCTGCGGCTTATATGCAGGTGCGCTTTATAGTCCGAAAAGTACGGTACATGGTACATGGTACATGTGGTAAACAATATTCCTCCTTAACCTTTTGCATGTGAGCATCATTTTGTCATTGTGGGCATGTTGCGTACTGTTGTGAGCATTTAGCTCAAAGCACCACCAGACCATGTGCTGGAAAGACGAACTCTGCCATAGTGTTTCTGAGAAGTTTGCCCTGAAAACAGAGAATGTGTGTTCTTTTTTACGTTAAATATGAATCTTTGGAAACATTCATCTCACTGATATTTACTTCCTGTATCATCATTGTAAACATGATGATTGGCAGCTCATTTTGAGATATATTGCTATAATTATCAGTTTGTGGAATCAAATTAATTAAATGTGTGTGTGTGTGTTTTGTCTCATCAGGTGGTACCACGGTGCACTGTCTCGCTCGGAGGCAGAGTCGCTGCTAACGCTGTGTAAAGAGTGTAGCTACCTGGTGAGGAACAGTGAGAATAACCGCTCGGAGTATTCCCTCTCCCTACGGTAAGACACACACACACACACACACACACACACACACACACACACACACACACACACACACACACACACCTATAAACCACCTCCAGTATTGTTCTCCAATAAACAGCGTTACAATTTAATTGCACACTGCTAATGTTTCTTCCGTGCGACTAAGAAGTGTGTGTACTGTGTGTGAAGCCAGCTTAGCTTCCAATCTCATATCGCAGTCTCCACACCTCTCCATCTGTCTCACCCTCCTCTGTCTGCCTCCCTCCAACATCACCCCCCCTCAGGATCCCTGCCGCACTGATTCCCCTCCCGATACTAATTTTCAGGACACAATACTGCTTATCTGGTCAAATCTCTCCCTTGTAATTACTACCACGATCCATCGTCGTGGCCGTGCACCGCACTCCCATCGCCCCTCTCTCCTCAACCCATCCTTGGCCCTTCTCGGTGGCCGGCCTCCCTGGCCCCAGTGGACCCTCTTAAGTGGTAATCAGGCAGGTAGAGCACACTTCAGTGCCCACATCATCCTCACCGTAATCACTAATGAATATGAATTACCTTCTGTGGGCCACACGAGAAGCCAATCCGGGAGAGACAGGGAGGGGGGTGAGGCACGGAGTGTCACTGTGCTGTGCTGACATATAAACAAGCTCATGCATTACTCATTTACATGACTAAAGTGGGTTTGACACACACACACACACACACACACACGCACACGCACACGCACACAGACACAAACACACAGACATGCACACACACATGCAAGTTTGCTCAAGCAACAAGGTCACAACTGGCACCGGTTCCCCAGCTGGTGCATTTGTGTTTTTGGAAGCAGATTCATCTCTTATGAAAATGCTAAATATTTTATTTTGCTTGGTTAAAATGTGCTGCTGTCCTTCATTGAAGTAGACTTACCAAAAACAAAGAACATTGTCAAACAATGTGAAAGCAGCGTAGATATTTAACCAGCTTAAAGGGAAACTTTGGTTTCAGACAGCCTTTGTTTTCTTAGTCTTGGCCATCATTCTAATCGGTTATAAATACATTTAGTTAGTTGCTGAGATCCTAGAACACAAGAAGAAGCCAAGAAACAAGCAGTCTGATGATCAAACAGCTTTTAAACAACGCTTCTGATCAGCTTAACATATTTGCAAGAGAAGACGAAAGGTCACATATTACCCAAACTCATGAACATCCATCACAGTGACCTGCTTTCCCCTTCCTGACCTTTCACAGTTTTCTTGTGCTATGACAGATTTTAACAGCATTTTTGGTGCAATTACTTTTTTTCCGTGCGTATAATAGTCTGCATGTTTTAAATGTACCTATCACACTCTGCCACCTTGTCCATTGAACATGTTTGTAGTCAATACATGCCAATGAACTAGTGTGTGTGTGTGTGTGTGTGTGTGTGTGTGTGTGTGTGTGTGTGTGTGTGTGTGTGTGTGTGTGTGTGTGTGTGTGTGTGTGTGTGTGTGTGTGTGTGTGTGTGTGTGTGTGTGTGTGTGTGTGTGTGTGTGTGTGTGTGTGTGTGTGTGTGTGTGTGTGTGTGTGTGTGTCAGATGTTTCATGCATCAGGGTCACTTGTATTCGGTTTTGTATGCCAAAGATTATGTGTGTGTGTAATCAAGTGTGTCATTGTAATTTGAAAACCTTGCAAAGCCTTTCTACCAGGTGAAAGGTGGACACTTTATTCCTTTACCTCTAAACACAGTGGTTCAGATAATAGTTAGCCTATACAGGCTTAATTGTTTTCTCTATCAGATATCAGCAATTGTTTTGGCGGTACAGTCAAAACGCCAGTCAAAACAACAGAAATATGGCCCATGTTATTATATTGTAAATGATCATTTCCCATCATGTAGGTTAGTCGTTATCGGGGTGTTGTGACTGGTCTTCTGGTGTTGTTAGATACTGACACGTTGTAATGTCGATGTGCCCTTCAGTAAGGACAGCTTCTGTACAAACAACCAATATTGTTAAATAATGCAGCATTCGTGGACTTTTGTCTTCGGGTTGCTCCTTGGAAAAAGTCAACAACATCTAAGAGAGTCATGTGGACAGTGGGAGGAATGTTTTATTGGAGACAAAATGACCTCCAAAGTAAGTCAGCAGTGAAACAGACAGATATAAACCAACATAAATATATTTATGGAAGAGCACCGACTCAGGTTCTAATGTACCATAAGATACAAAGTGTCCCACGAAACAAACGGGACTATATGAGCGCTGACGTGATGAAGACTCTAACTCTGGAGGCCAGTGGGATGAAGATACACTGCCTGTTGTTCAGCCGGTTGTAGCCTAAGTAGGGGTTTCTGGCTTTCACTGCTCTTCAAAATCTAATTCGTTTTACTAGAACAATGACAATTACGATGACCGATTTCAGCCCTTGACTTTCCCTCTGCTTCTATAATTAGACATACATCATGACTGGCTGGCTGCCTCTTAAAGGGGAAGTCCTGTCATGGCTGCCCGGGATTTAAAGGGGAGGAACCAGCATGGTTTTCTTGGCTAAGCCACTTTCACAGTCCAGCGTTTTCTCTCTCACTCCCAATGGCTTTGTCTTTCCTTTCAAGTGCCATTACAGCACCCGCTCATCCATCATAAAGCCCTGTCCTTCCTAATTTGTGACGTGGCGTTAAATCTCGGTTATATTCCTGTCCTCAAAGAGCAGGAACAAGAAGGGGACATAAATCCTGGTTGTCATTTCCACTGTGTCAGCTGCGTGAGGTTTTATGTGCCCCACATGTAATATCCTCTCACTTTCATATTGAATCTCTCCCACACTTCTTTTGTCTCCCCCCGTTCTCAAACCATTATTTCTCTTTTCTCCCCACAGGAGCTGCCAGGGTTTCATGCACATGAAGTTCACCCGGTATAAAGATGGCAAGTACGTGCTGGGACAGAACAGCCCTCACTTTGACACCATCCCAGAAGTCATCCACTTCTACACCACGCACAAACTCCCCATCCGAGGCGCCGAGCATCTGTCCCTGCTGTTCCCCGTGCTCGTGCAGACGCTCTGACGCTCCTCCTGGACGCCGTCGCGATCGGACACGTACACCTTGAATGTTTGACTGGATCGTCCCAAGCGAGTTGGAGTTGTTGATGATTCGACACACTGGGGGCAAATGCCCTCGCCCACCACTGCTGTTGTACCCGTGCCAAGTGTCTCTAACATCCGGAGGAGATCAATTCACATGGAATGCAAAACCTGAACTTTAGGCCACCTTTGCGGTAACTCCTCTCTCTCTCTCGTCTCTCACTGAACTGAGGGGGCTGGCTGCGGGACATGTGAAATCCTCCCTTTCTTTCTTACATTTCTTACATAGCTGACTGAAATGCAGAGGACGTAAGCAGAGCTGGGAGAAAGTCTGTACTTTCTGGATGCCCCCGTTTACAGGAGAGTTGGATTTAATGACTGCTGTTCAACAAAAAAACACCTCATTGACACTCGTAAAAGATATTGCTGTTGTTAGGTGAAAACCTCACTAATCGTATTTTGCAGATTTTTCATGTTTATATGGATCATCACATCGTATAAGATAACCCTCTACATACAAACACTGTTGTTAAATGTTGGACAATTCACAAAACAACTGCTATTTTCAATGATATAAGGTTTTTTACTAACAGCAGATATATATCAGATGTTTTCTACACAAAGACACACACTTCTGTCCCTCACTGTCCCGCTGCTGTATGTTGAGAATGAGCTTTTCTCCATGTTACTCGTGAGCAACAGAGAAGCCGTGTTGTATCGGTACTTGTGTTGACCTTGTTGACCTGTATCTCTTGTTGGTTGCTTGTTAAAGAAAAAAAAAAAGATGTCAATGCTGTCATTTTCTTTTCATTGACTTGAGGCTCGGGCGCTAAGCTGTAGGCTAAGTGTGAAGCTAAGAGATGAAACCCTCTCAAAAAAAAACCTAAAACGTTGAGACTGCCACGTTCTCACACTTCCTACATATCCAAGCTCCGATGTTCTCGTCTCTCCAAGTCAATACATGCTGCTTGGTGAGATGTATTTGAGTTACGTGCCATCTGGAATGGGATGCCATGTCTGCTGCCTGGTTGCAGCATCGTGTGGCAAAAACAGTCTTTAGAGGAGAGCCAAACACATTTATGACAATTGGAACTGAGAGATAGACAATTATTCAAATGATGCGTTCTTTTTACAGAGCTGACTGGGTTTTATTCATTATTATTATTTTGGCCATTTTCTGTCACAAATAAAAGAGGACGGGATGTTTAATGTACCCACTGTGCTGAAGCATCTCATTTGTTCTAAATGTTGATTCTACATTTAGAACTTTATGTAGATCACTACTTCCCACCCTGAGCGCTGGGACCCTCCCAAAGGGGTTTCGTGATGAGTCGTGGGAGGTAATAGTGAAAAACTAAACGCACGAATATTTCAATTTCCAGACTAGCGTATGACGTTTGCTTGGTTTTATGTGAAAACTCTATATTTTTTCCTCTAAAGATTTACCAAAATCATTTTTCTCTCATTTAAATAAGAACAAAATAATTCAGATTTAGAGTCGAAGAGATGACATGTTATACAATGGACTCATTAGACTCTCCCAGAAAAGAGGCACAAAGGACTTGGCAGGAAGATTGCGTGCTCCACACAAAAAATGCACACATTTGCTTTCCCTCATCCACTGACAGCAGCGCTGGGAGAGAGAGAGAGAGAGGCTGAGGACTGGGGGTGAGGTGTGGCTGGGGAGGGTGAGGCAGCCCCTCATTATTTGGGTTGTGCCTCAGTGAAAAGCACTGGGATTGCTTTCATTACTGAGCCAAATGAAATAGCAGAGGCTGATTACCCGCATGACGGAGAGAGGAGACGAGCCGGATCGCTCTATTGGGGAGAAAGAGTGAAGGGAGGGAGAAAAAGAGTGAAGGAGGGAGATGGGGGGGGGGGGGAGGAGGAGGGAGACGGCAAACAAGTGTGTGTGTGTTTATGAGTGTAAGAGAGAGAGACGGTGACATGGAGGGGGGGCTGCTATAGTCCCATTTTTCAAACGAGGCTCCCTGGGGAGGGATATGAATAATAACGACAGTAGCAGAGCAGCATGTTAAAATCAAACAAATATCACTCTCTTATTTCTCTGGGTTTTGTATACCTCTAACCTTCTCTCTGTTTATTTCTTTCAGTATTTCAGTTTTTTTGAATTAGCTAATTCTTTATAAAACCTAAGAAAAAGCTCTAATTTCATGAGCGCATTTGTGTTGGAACTAATGGCACCGTCCTCGCAACATTTTACAACAATTCTGGTGTGTGTAAATTGTAAAATGTGTGTGTGTGTGTGTGTGTGTGTGTGTGTGTGTGTGTGTGTGTGTGTGTGTGTGTGTGTGTGTGTGTGTGTGTGTGTGTGTGTGTGTGTGTGTGTGTGTGTGTGTGTGTGTGTGTGTGTGTGTGTGTGTGTGTGTGTGTGTGTGTGTGTGTGTGTGCAGCTGTCACATCAGAAAGACGTGGGTAATGTCAGATCTGGGGGGTGTCGGCGATTACACGGTGAAGGCAGCTGTTAATCCATCAGACAGGCTCGGAGGAATGAACACCTGTGATCACCGCAGAGCCAGAGAACATTTTAGGAAGCCACATAACATGCACGCGCACGCACGCACGCAACGCCTAAAAGAGTTCTCATACCTTTTTAAAGAGAAGTTGTGACACTTTGCAGTATTACAATCACAGGTGTTCACATAAAATCGATGGGTGCTGAATTCCATTTTCCTGTTTGAGGGTGCTGGTCCCTTCATCTGGTCATGCCTCACTGTTAATAACACGGGTGCGTTTCTTATTATGAGAAAGTCAAGATGCCGTAAACAAAGGAATATAAACCATTGTCCCGCTGAAACATAATCAAGTTAAAGTTGAAGTTAAAAATGAAGCATTTGAAAATGGCTCTTTTAAAGGAAAAGGTAATCATTACTGTTCTTCATAAAAGCTTGGGGACACATGTGTTGCATGCTTATTTATCTCTCATGTGAGTTTTTGACAGTTCAAAAACCAACTTGTAAATCTTTCATGAGTTGAACAGAGGAAGCTTATCATGGTCGTCTCCACCTCCAGTTGCTCTTTCACACAACACACACACCTCCAGACTGAACGTGCATCAGAGACAGGACTCAGCCAGCTGTGCAGCCACTCAAAGCCACCAGAGAGGCACGGGACACGCATGTCAGACTAAAAGGCCGCCGTCCTCCTTCTCACTGATCCACCATCACAGACACGCTAATCCCAGCAGTCGTGGCCAACAGGCAGGCGGGAGAGGAACAGATAGATTGGAGGTCGGAGAGAGCAGGTGTGTGCATGCCGTCAGGCCCGGCCAGAAGACTGCCATCCGGAAGGGGTTCGGAGAGAAGCAGCTGCTGTTAGGGGGGATTTGGGGAGAGGGAGATATTAACGGGAAGAATTTAGAAGTGATTGCTTATCCGCTCCTGCCACCTATCTGTTACGATAGAATGGCATTGATAGGAAGGTTGTGAGGGCTGTTTAATTGTATCAGGTCAACATCTCTCGTACAAAAAGACCGAGAGTAGAAGAAATGGAACCGAGATAAAAAAAAACAGCATTAATCTTTAAAAAGGTCAACCCATTTGCATTGGATGAATAATTCAATTGCAAAGTACTAGAAGTTCATTTACTTCCCCCCATAGTTGGCAATGATGGTGGTGAGGCAGGTGAGCTATCGGTAGCCTCCGGCTCCCGTTGCGCGTCAACATTGCTAACGTTAACGCTCGATTTCGTGGACGATGTATGACAACAAATACTGTCAGTTTAGCTGTTACATCTCCTTGTTCTCTCTTGTCCTTTCTTTTTTGAGCGCCGCTCTTGTGCTTTGGTTAGCTGTACATTAAAAATACAAGCTATTCATTTTTTTATAATGCTGCCGAACTTGCTGCTGCTAGCTACAGTAGGCTACAGGTTGATTAAATGGTTCGCTCGTCACGCAAGGTATCACATGACATGAAAGGGAGCAAGGTCATTGGACAGACAAATTACAAATTAATTTAGGTTGCTTGGTTACTTTGAAGACTGTGTGAACCGGTCAATGCCATTGGGCCGCTGGCCGGCTCTGGGCCCCGGTGCGTTGCACCGGCTGCACCGTCGATAGTTACGCCTCTGGATGGGACGCACTAAAGGCAGCTTTAAGACATACTTAAGTGTATTCTCTTCTGTTATGAAATGCAGAGCACAGACAAAAATGCCTACAATTTTAAGGTGGAATGAAGAGCGCATGAGTAAAGACATCATCATCGTCCAATATTAATAGAAGCACGATTACGTTACTGTTCGCCTGTAAAATCAACATATTTATCTTCATGTAGAGATCCATGATCAGTTTCATGCTGTGAAATCACATTATTTGCGGATACAAATATTTAATTGAGAGAAAATGTGTTGACCAACTATTCATTATTTAGGTGGTTGTTTCCTTTTCTTCAACATGACCTAAGGCTCAGGGAAATTGAGATTTTCAATTTTAGAGGCTAGCCAATGAAACAATTAATTGAAAAAATAATTGAGATATAAATTGGCAATGAAAATAAATGTGAGTTGCAGCCCTAAAGGCACACATCGGGACTTGTATGATTCAGGAGTAAGAAAATAGAGAATGACTTTTCTAACTTTAGTATCCCTTATCTCCGGTCTTCTTGATCAGCACTGGACAGGAGATTTCACGGCAGCGGGGTGTCGAGGGGGGTGCTGGGAGGATTTTCTACAATTCCAAGTCTCAGCCTGTTCCTTCAGATATCCTCCCGATGTGACCTTTGCCTTCGCTCCTCCCAGCTGCTCTCTGAATAAAGCTCTCTGATCCCGGTGGAGCTTATCACCGAAATCTGCCTGGGTCTCCTCTCTCTTTGTGGCAGCAAGTAATTACACTGTGTCGGAGAGCCGTGGAGGTGAAGGTAAGGGAGGAGAGTCAACACACACCGCTTGAATGAGAGTGTGTCCTCTGGTGAGAGTGGTTCAAATCACACTGGTGGAGAGAATGGCCTCAGATAGGGTCTTTGCCTCAAACAGGACCCCTCGCTGCTCTCCTCGTGGCCCCACTCCATTTCCGAGCTGCTTTAAAACGGGACTTCAGAGTGACAGAAGTGTTTCATACTGGCACATTCAGAGGCTCGGACCAGATGGAGTCTTTGTTCTTCCTCTCAAAAACACACACATTACACTGACACGTGCAAATGGTCACGCACACACATGCATGCACACTTTCTCGCCAGCGTAAAGCCAGGATCACGATGACAGG
The DNA here is from genome assembly GCF_902827115.2 of Pseudochaenichthys georgianus. Taxonomy (NCBI): domain Eukaryota; kingdom Metazoa; phylum Chordata; class Actinopteri; order Perciformes; family Channichthyidae; genus Pseudochaenichthys; species Pseudochaenichthys georgianus. The sequence goes on along the minus strand of NC_047506.1, from coordinate 4,475,583 downwards.
GGGTGGTGCGATTCTCTTGTCCTCCGCCGTGTTCACATTAGTCATATGCAAATCAGCATTGTGCACAGAGAATGACAAATCCACCGTGTCTAAATCCTTCAAAGAAGACTGGTGGCGGTTATTTAGTTAACATGATTTATTAAGGTGTTTGACCCAGTTAGCAGCCGGAAAACGGTGTTTGTTTCAGATGTTGGGACAAATGGAATCTGTGGGACGTAAAGAGGATCAAAATGAAAAGGAATGTATTCATGTTTACTAAAATCATGTGGGAGGTATTTTTTTAGACGAACATCGAAGGAGAGGATGGTGAAACTGATAATATCCATTGGCATGTTCAACACTTTGTCTTTCAGCCTCATGTTCATCATGTGAATCACTATTTTCTCATAATAACCACAACTTGACCGCACATTATTTGTATTTGTTTTGCTCTGGATCCATAATTTGTAGGTGTTACTGGAAGTCTTTTTACAAATCAATCAGGATCTTCTCTTTTATTTTATTTGGGAATCCATTCCATGTCACACAGGATTGCCAAGAAAGCATTCTCGATTTGAATGATTGCGAATACAGAGTTTTTTGGCTCACGGTTTTGCATTTTTAAAGTCTAATTGATGCCAAATAAGTAATAAGCTGGCACACTCGAAATGTGTTCGTGGTTGTCTTTTACTTTTACTGATGTTCAAGCTTCAACAATGCCTCTTCATCATGAGTCTGACTCCCAGGACGGACAGATGGCAGTATGTATCGTGTGTATACATTGAAATGATAATACCTTTTCCAACATAAACAGTCCAAATGTGAGAAAAGATAATGTGCCGTTATCCTTTGAGCAGTGAGTCCTCTCTTGTACGTTCACTTGGCTTTGAAGAGTTCAAATCTACTGGATTGTATTCATCTTTCTTTTGTTGCAAAACTGTTTTCTGACAACATAGACCTCCTATCCATCCCCACCCGCATCAATCACCGGACCTGGGGGCAGGCCCGGTTCCAGAACAAAATGACTCAGGGTCCATCTGAGATTAGAGAGGGTGCAGTGGTAAAGTGCTATTTTTATAAGTGGGGAGTGTACCTAACACCCTCTATGGGGGTCCTCACCTCCTCTGGGGGGGTCCGGGGGCATGCTCCCCCGGGAAGATTTTTTTTCAAATATTGAAGTTAAAAGTATCAATCTGGTGCACTTTGGGAGCAACATTAAGAGATCTATGGATCTATGTGCTCTTTGCTTGATTCATGCCTTCCCAGTCCCTTATCACGTAGCCTATAAGAGCATGGCGCCAGTTGTTGTAGCCAGTTGTGGTGAAGGCATCTGACTTACTTGAACCGAAATGTCTACATGCATAACAGAAGATGGCATCTTTTGTACATGAATATTCCAGCCAATCTCTGTTTTGAAACCATGAGCTGCAAAATGAGCGCCTCACCCCACTGTACAGGCGAGTTGGGTAATTTTTTAAATATACCTGTGCAGGCTCTGTTTTGCAGAGGTCCTCTGGCACTTGCGGGCCGCCGAGGGGTGGCGGTGTTTGGGGTAACGAAGACGGCTGTGGCTGCTCCGCCTGTGGGCGAGGCGGGCAAAGCCGGCGAGTCAGGCAGGCGGACGTTAGTGTCCACGACAGTAACGTAATGTCCCCATGATCTGAACTGTTATTACCTGCAGTAGATGCAGTGTATGCTGGCGATAAGGGCTGGTTGTTTTAACCATTTTCTGATCCATCATTGACTGCTGTGTAAGCACCTTGCAGATGATGAATGTGCAGCGGCACAGGTCACGCGCACCTGACATGATAACGTTACTTACCGTTTAAATTGATCAAATAAATGCAGCAGACAATGCTATTCAACCACAAGTACACTATATTCTTCTTCTTCTTCTTCTTCTTCTTCTTCTTCTTCTTCTTCTTCTTCTTCTTCTTCTTCTTCTTCTTCTTCTTCTTCTTCTTCTTCTTCTTCTTCTTCTTCTTCTTCTTATTAGTAATAGTAGGCAAAATGTAATATTTATGTATATATAAAATGTAATATTTTTTCAATACTTTTCATTTTTCAAATGAGGGTGCATAACGACTCAACTGAGGGTGCAATACACCCTTATGCACCCCCGTAGAACCGGGCCTGCCTGGGGGGACAGAGCCTTCTCCGTCGCAGCCCCCTCCCTCTGGAATTCACTCCCCCAACCCATCAGAGACTGCACTGACCTCACCACCTTAAAAAAACTCACAAAAACTCACGTCTTCAATCTGGCTTTTAATGTGTGATTGTTTTTGTATTATTTGACTTTAACTTTAACTATATATTTATTTGTTGTTCCTTTATTTTATTTTATCTTCACTATATCTGTAAAGCGTCTTTGAGCACCTGTGTAAGCGCTAACAAATTAAATCTATTATTATTATTTGAATCAGACTCAATGTAATTAGGATTTGGATCAGGGTGGTGTTGAAATAGAAGGGGGAAACAGACTAAATGAGCAAAAAGAGAGATTCACTGACTTTTGGCATTTCCTAATGTTCCAGATCTCATACTTCGAGCATCATCCCCGGCTAATTCAGGAAAGAGGGTGTTCGAACATTTCTGACAGGAAACAGCAAGTGACCTTTAAGCTGGAAAAGCTTGGCTGGTAATGTCTTTTTCCATCAGATCCGGAGGTGCTGAGCGGAGACACGTCCTTTAGCTCAGGTGAGTATGAAATGCCAGTCTGTCAGCTCCGGTCTAATCTGAGCCGTGCAATGTGGTATAAACAAAAAAAACTCTGCTACAATCGGCCCATCTATGATTCAAGTCAAAGTAACCTTCACTGATGCAGGTTTCTCGGAAAAACCAACGCATCCATTAAGTATTGGCATCATAAGTATTGACAAGAAGTATCTGAGCATTTATCACAGTTAATAACACTAACATCTAAACCCCTTTCCTCATCGGGAACTCTTCTGGTTTGAACACATCCTGTAAATGTGTGTGATGTGAAAGTTGTCATATGTGCACATTTTGAATCATCATTGTTATCATTAAATGGATAACATGAATAAAACCTCGGACAATTATTCCTTAATGATACACACTTACTTACATACTTGTTACATATAATAACTGGAGGTGTTGTCACATTTCAGATTTCAGATAGATTTTTCAAGAAGCTCTTCAAAGAAAAATGAATATCCTTCATGACTAATATCTGACCTCGTCGAGGTGAAAGCTCCTAGTTAAAATACATATCAAGAGTTTCTCTGCATTATTCATCACAGGCTGACCCAGGTCTACTTATGAAGGGCAATAAGAGAACATCAGTGAGCTTACCATCAGGATTTTAGATGAGTGCAGCAGGTTCAATCATATGACATTTATCTTCTGTTTGAAAAGCAAATTATAATCAGAGCCTTTGTATGTATGTCTGAAAGGCACAGTTAACATAAACAAGCAATTATTTTCTTTCTTTCTACATAGATGTTTGTGTAGTTGCGAAATCTGGAAACTTCCCAGGAATATAATGGAACTAGTTTGTGGTGCAAAAAGTACAAAATAAATACTGAAATGTCTCTATCCAGATATCACGACACTGTTACTCTAAAATAATCGACAGACATGGTTGTGAGCAGCTTCATGTAGGAACTATTTTCTATACCCACCAACCATATCAGCGTATTTCTACTCATGGAAGAGAGGCTTGTGCTCTTATACGCCTGTTTACCTGCGCAAACTAATGAGAGCCAAGGATTATTTTAAAGGGGTTTTTTTGTACACAATTTCAGGTTCATGTTTGTATTTTGTGCCTCTACCGTGACATGTTCACATGCTTTAATACTCAAAAAGTGCTTTGAACTTTGGGATTTTAGCCTTTGTAGACCATTTACGTGCACAGAAACCTACACAACACACTACTGGAAAGTGAAAGCATAATAGGGTCTCTTTAAATCTAATGCTGACACAAGCATGGTGTGTTTTGGTAGAAAGAAAATAGGTCCTTAATGAAACCACTCCGAAAAGGTAGATTATTATAAATTATGAGGTCATGACTTCTGGAAAAAATATTTCCTTTAGTTTTCAAATGTAAATAATTACTCCATTGAGAAAAAGTGAATTGAGTTGTTAATGTTCTTAGCATTGCATGCATTAACTGTGTCATGATTTCTGAAGCGATTGTACTTTCTGCGTCGACTCCGGGCTTTCTGCGTCGACCAGAAGTTCATGTTACTGTTCTATCATGCAGTGTTGGAGAGCATCATTAGGTATGGTATTACTGCCTGGTATGGTGACTTGACAGTGCAGTCAAAGTCACAGATCGCTCGCCTGGTACAGACTGCTATGAAAATTATGACAGTTAAAAAACACCCATCTCTCCAAAACATATACGAGCAGTCCATTATCAGACAGGCAAACTAAATTGTGTCTGATCCCACCCACATACTCCACCCAGAATTCCAGCTCCTACCTTCTGGTAGAAGATTTAGGGTTCCCAAGAGCAGGCACTCATTCCTACCTATGTCGATTAAGCTTCTTAACATTCACATGAAATGAAATGTAGTCAAATGTAATGAAATGTACTCTTTAAATGTTGGCCATGAGGGTAGTGCAATAGGTCGCCATTGTCAGTATGTGCGTCTGTGTATTGTGTTTGTCCAAAGGTGTATGACTGATGATATGTGTATGTCTCTTAATGTCCACTATGTTTGTATATGTACATGTATGTGGAACTGCAGGACGGAGTCCAGAACAAATGTCCTTACGGGGACAATAAAGTATATCGTATCGTATCGTAAGAGAGACATTCCCGTTGAGTTTTCAGATGTCTTTTTCTATAGGCTTTAAGCACCAAAGGTCAAGTGTCATTAGAATGAATTAAGCAGTTTATTTAGATCAAAAGAAAAGGCCAACATCTCTTTATCTAATACTGTACCTTCAACACTTGGCATTTATCAATCTATATTGATGAAAAGAACTAAAGTGAGAGGGAAAATATGTATTCTCGATTTGTTGATCAACCGTCCCTTTAGGCTTTCATGTGGCTACAACAGACTGATCCGAGCAAACATTTACCATTCATTTGGCGCACAAAATATACGGACAAAATCACTATCCCTGGTTTGCCTGAATATTTATCCGGATAATGTTTGCAGAGGAGCAGCAATGACACGGCTACACAGGATGAGAAGAAGGGGGTTGAAAGCAGGCAAGACATCGATTTAATATAAAAACAGGACACGTATGAAAATCTCATAAAAGGGAATAGGATTTTATTTTATTTGCTGTATAACGGTATCAGGCACTACACCACCCAAGGCAGAAATGTCATTTGCAGTCTACCACCATTAAATAATTCACATCCAGCACTCCTATCGCTATAGTGGTTAGTTGACGTGTGAGTGGTTTCTGATGAGAAGCAAACATGTCAATGAGTGTTGTTTTTAGCCACGCTTATTTAGATGATGCTGACAGAGTAAAGAACTGTATATTCTATAGAACTGAACCTAAAATGGCCGCCATACAGAAGTTAAACCCTACTGATTTGAGTAAATCACTTTCCCTGTAGCACCACCCTCAAGACAGTCTTTACTCGCTTGTCCATTAGTGGTGAGACTCTGGAAATAACAATGTTGTCTCGCCATGTTTTATTCTTCCAACACTTGTTGTGTAATGAGTTTCACAGCCTCACGAGGCCGCTGGTCTGACAAACTCATCTTTGGATTTCTCTCACAGTGCATCTCAATCCTACCCACATCCTAGTACCATGAAGGGTTGTATGCACACAACATATACCAAACAAGTATACTAGACAAGTATACCGATAGTGTTAAAATGGGAAATGTTTTCACAGAAAATAAATAATTTACAAAGTAAAGGTGTAATGCAAAATACAGGTAGTATTACAGGTAGAGTATTTGCATATGGCACATGCAAAACAAGCACTCCGATTTGATCCTTTCTGATTATAATAACATAGTAAAAACGAACACATTGACATTTATACAATTAATTATAGTGTTGTTGTTTAAAACATTACCAAGTTTCACAGAAATGAATGAGGACAACATATTTAATTTGGTGCAAACTGTTGTGCTTGTTAGTTTTGAAATGTGAAACATAAATCATTGTGTTAGACAAAAACAAGTAACTCTGGTGTTGTGATTGATATCATTGAGTCGTTATAAATAGTGGCTTTGAATGATCTAGAAGATTGTTATCTGCTTTTATCTGAATATCATTACTTCATCCGATCCATAGTGCATAAACAAAAAGTGGCTGATAGCAGGACAATGTCAGTTCAAGGTAGGGCTGGGCAATTCATCGATATCATATTGATATGAGACTAGATATAATAGATATCTTACATTAGTTATCTTTATTATTATAACTTGTCATTTGCTGGCTTTACAACATACACTTTAAGTGATTTTTTGAACCAACCAAACTGTTCTATTAAGGCCACTTAGACATTATATCCACATAAACAATGATTATTTCATAAAAATCTCATTGTGTAAATACTTTATGAAAGCACCAATGGTCTTCATCAGTCTACATCAGGGGTGTCAAACTCAAGGCCCGGGGGCCAAATCCGGCCCGCGACTTCATTTAATGTGGCCCGCATGCAAAGAATATAATAAGTTTATTATATGGTTACATGCCACTTTACATGCCCATAAAGTAGCCTACGTGTCCCACAATGCATCTTGTTTTGTGACATGCTCACTGAAGAGACTTACAATTATTTGCCCTAGACTTCTGCTTTCAGACGTAGTTAATTATGAAGTTATTACCCTATCCGATAATAATTCAATGCACAGGAAATGATGTATTATAATACATTATTTTATATATATTATATATTTATATAGTCCTAAAGTCACAACCGGCCCTTTGAGTGCAACTATAATTGTGATGTGGCCCGCAAATACATTTAGTTTGACACCCCTGGTCGACATCATCATCGCAATATCGAATGTATTTGATCAGAAATGTTGTGATATTGTATTTAATCCCTATCGCCCAGCCCTAGTACTAAGTCTACTCCTGTGTGACTGTAACTCCTCACAATGTGCTTCCACTCAGAACTTGTTGAGTGGTGGCAGCGCCTTCACGAGCACAGCTGAGAGCAGGTTTGCAGGTCCAGAGGGGAGTGGCAGAGCAGTGGCTGAGGGGTCTCCATTCTTGTTTACTGAGTGCATCGCTGTGGGAACCTTCCCTCTTTGCAGCGTGGTCTTCCCCGGCCCACTGCCCCCCCCTGCACTGGTCTTGCTGTTCTCCGCTGTGGGCATGACTGTTCCCAGGTTGGGGTTTCCCAGCACGGTGGTCCCTGTGTGCTCCATGCTGGTCTGACAGCAGCACAGCAGCCTGAAGAAGGCCGCCCTCATCTCCCTGCTGGACAGAGTGTATATCAGAGGGTTGAGGGCCGAGTTGAGCACAGCCAGGGCGATGAACCAATCCACCTGGAAGAGCACGGGACATTTCACTGGGCTGCAGCCAACATCCAGCAGCAGCAGGAGGAAGAGGGGCGTCCAGCACATGACAAACACTCCCAGGACAATAACCACTGTCCTCAGCAGGGCGAGAGAGTGCTCTGATTGGCTGCTCACCCTGCGGCCGCTGGAGGTCACCAGGCGGTAGATCCGGATGTACAGGATGATGATGGCCATCAGCAGGGCGCTGAAGACGCTGATGCAGAAGGCCACGTAGCTCTTTGCGTAGAGCGGCAGCACGGTGGAGCAGGAGGCCATATTGTCCAGGCAGTTCCACCCCAGGCTGGGCAAGGCACTGAGCAGCACTGACACAAGCCAGCAGGCTGCCAACAGACCCAGAAGTCTCCCGCGACCTGCTGTCTCACAGGGACGCAAACGCACCATAGTCATGTGCCTCTCAATCCCAATGGCCAGGAGGCTGAAGGTGGACGCACTGAGGGCCACGAACATGCTGCCTTCTCTGGCCAGCCACTGCACCGGGGTCAGGAAGTAGGTGTTGCGTCCCGAGGTGAAGATGTTGACCACATAGGCCACGCCGGCCAAGAGGTCTGACAGCGCCAGGTTCCCAATGAGGAAGTACATGCGGCTGTGGAAGCGTTTGTTCCTCCAGAGAGCCAGCAGCACCGTGACGTTCTCCAGGACGATGAGGCAGCAGATGAAGAGCAGCACGGCCATCTTGCAGGCCCCGCTGTTGCGAGGCCGATCCCACTTCCCCGAGTGGTTGTAGTGGCTCACGATGACAGTGTTCATCCCCTCCTCCACCATGTTCCCCATCCTGACTAGCCTTTCTTTGGCCTTCCTGGGTCAGACAGCAGAGGGCGCCACAACACTGGACACAGCAGAGGATGCTTAACCTGGCAGGGTAACAGCTGGCATTTTACAGCCTCCTGAAAGACCTGTAAGAGAGAGAATATGTATATTTAAAGTTATATCCAACACTTTAAAGTCACAAAAGTTACATTCAACAACATTTTGGATACTTTATCTAAGAAATATATATATAGAAGGACTCTTACATATACAAGTATTAGTTAAAAAGGTGCATATCGAACAAAAAACTGCATAACTAACATTTCATTACTTTATTGTCCTAGCTAAGGTAGCAGATTTCATATAAGAGAATATAAATAACACAGACTTGTATAAGGAGAATAAACTGTAGATAAGATTACAACTACTTTGTTATTGTCATGTTAATACTAAACAAACAGCTGTGTCAGTTACTGTTGTTAATACATCATGTGCGATACAAGTATGATTGACTACAACCATAATTGGATACATCTCTGAGTGTAGCCTGTTAAACATCTCGATGTAAAAGCTTACAAATGTATCGAGAAGTTTAACATGTCATTTAATCTTGATGTGGGAGGTGTGTCCAAGATTAATAAATACACAAGGATGTGGAACTATTGGGTATTCTTATTTTTTCAAAATGTAAACACTTTTAAACACTATTTTAGTTGAAACAATTTGTTGTTGTTTTTAGCGATTTCAGCTTTCCTGTTTTGGAAATGTTTCCCAAAGTTGAATTGAATGATGCACTTTTATAGACCAGCAGGTAAGCTAGTAGGAAAGGTGTCTTCAATGACTGATACTGCTGCAGATAAGAGTAATTGAACTTACCTGATGGAATAACTTGTCTCATCTATACATCCCGGTTGATGGACGATAGTTGAAGTTATTTAGAAAGTAATTATCTTTCCTGCGTATCGATGCACTCGAGCAAATTACGTGTTTGCCAAAAATGGGATATCTCCGACGTAAATGCAAAGTCGATATATCGTCCTCTCCCGTATAAACGTTTCCAATCACGGTTTCTCTTTACATCCACTTTGTGTTGCGTCCTGAACTTCATCTCCTCCACACTGTGACTCCTGCAGCTCGGACACTGCCGCCATCACCCCACCCTGCTGGGGGAGGGATTTCCCCCACCTCTCCATTTAGTCTTAATTATGAGTCAGGAAAGAGGTCACATCGTGTCATCGAGCCGGACACCAGACGTGTCACTTTGTGTTCATAACGATTACATTAATTTCCAAAATGATAGGGTGGGTTTGATTTGTTTTCATTTTTAAAGTATGGTTTGTTTTTGATTCAGTTCAGCAGTGGAAGAAGTACTCAGATCCTTTAAGTAAACGTACAAATACTATGGTCCTAAAATACTCCATTACAAGTAAAAGTCCTGATTTCAAAATGTTCCCTTCTTAAAAGTACAGAAGTTTGAGCACTCGTTTTGCAGAATGGCTATTTTCACAGTATTCATATTGTTATGTTTATTATATTACCCTGTTTTTATATATGTAAGAGCATTTTAGTGTTGTAGTTTGTAATTTTGGACCAAAGTTAGATGGTTGAAATACTGTAGATTAGCAATACAGCATTGTACCATATTAGCGTGTTGTATAATAAATGTAGTTGAGTAATAAGTACAATGTTTGCCTCTGAAATATAGTGGAATAAAGGTAGGCTATAACATGGAAATATTCACGTAGGCCTACATTGTCAAAAAAGCACTTAAGTACAATACTTGAGTAATGCAGTTAATTCCCACCGCTGGAGTTCCGCTGACTGATTCAGACAGGAACATCTCATTTGTTTCTGTCATTCAATTGCTGCACCAGCACGCTCATGTCACAGAGGTGTGCCCCGGGGCCTGATGCGCTCCCTGTCATCATCTACACCGCCTTATTCTGTTTTGCTTTGGTTGCATATTTTCAGGATTGATAATGATGATGGATTCATAAACCGACATTACCCCCCCAGTTCAATTTGTTAGAGAACTGAAAGCCAAATCCAGATTATCTAAAAGTTGACAACAGACTCACGAAATAACCCATAAAGTGTGAGTGATTATTTGCCTTTCTGGGAAATCAGCCCCTCCGGTGACAAGCCAAGAAGTTGCTACTCGTTTGATGTCTGACTCATTGTTTTTAAAGTTCAAATAAAAGATGGCTCGGTCCCTTTGCTCCATCAGAGGGTGAGATAGGTCAGACCTCTCCCATTGAAGCCAACTATGGGAAGGGAAGAGTCATACTTCTCTTGTCCTTTTATGCACTTTCGTTGTTGTATTCTGAAGAAATATGTCACTGATAGGAAGAAGACACTAGTTTGGGAAGCTGCATTTCTAGTGACCCACATGGTTTCCTTATCAATCCGTCAGATGCATTCAAGGACACCACAAGTCTGATGTTGATTTAATGCAATTGTTTTCACACCTTCGTGGTCTGCCGTGCTGTAATCCTGAAAATACCAATCATTATTTTCCTCCTGCAACTTCCTGTTGTGGTGTGACTTGGGTAACCGAGGTGAGAACCATAGACTGTTTGTGCAAAGTGGACCTACTGTAACACTAACCATTAGTTTGTTGATTACTGTTTTGAAACCCAGGCATTTTAGCCGTCACCAGCTTAGTTTATTGCATCTTGGGATGGTGGAGCAACCTAACACTGAACATGACGTTTTTACTCGACACAAATTGTTACAATAACTTTTGTAAACAGACAAAAAAACACAGACAACATTCATACTTGGAAAACACTGTGTTACCGTCAAGTCGAACCCAAGGTCGCCCGGCCCTGAAGGCAAGGCAAGGCAAGGCAAGTTTATTTATAGAGCACCTTTCAACACAAGGCAATTCAAAGTGCTTTACAAAAAACGAAAGACATTAAGAAAATGGCATTTAAAATCAGTCATTAAAAAGAAAAGATAATAAAATAAACATTAAAAGAAAAAATACATGGATATATAACTATTATCCGCTGCAACTCTGACTACTTTTAAATCCAGGCTGAAGACTTTTATTTGGTCGCTGCTTTTAATTGAACTATTCATACCTTAAACTGCACTGTAACTTTTATCCATGTATTTTTTCTTTTAATGTTTATTTTATTAGCTTTTCTTTTTTAATGCTTAATGTCTTTCATTTTTTGTAAAGCACTTTGAATTGCCTTGTGTTGAAAAGTGCTATATAAATAAACTTGCCTTGCCTTGCCTTGCCTTGCCTTGCCTTGCCTTGCCTTGCCTTGCCTTGCCTTGCCTTGCCTTGCCTTGCCTTGCCTTGCCTTGCCTTGCCTTGCCTTGCCTTGCCTTGCCTTGCCTTGCCTTGCCTTGCCTTGCCTTGCCTTGCCTTGCCTTGCCTTGCCTTGCCTTGCCTTGCCTTGCCTTGCCTTGCCTTGCCTTGCCTTGCCTCGCCTGGCCTCGCCTGGCCTGGCCTGGCCTTGCCTTGCCTTGCCTAAATGCAACAATAATTAGCTAAATGAACTTCATGCTTTGCTTGAGAAAACTGACAACTAGGGATTGAGACTATACATTTGCCGGGACAACATTGTATTGAGTAAAAAAATCGACATAGAAGAAGGGGTTATTTTATCATAGACTTCTATAAAACCAAACTTCTTTTTGCAACCTAAGGTATCCTTCACTATAGGCCTTAATATAAGTTGAATAGCTAGGTTATATATTAGTTATCCCTTTTATAGTTGTCAAGAAAAAGGAAAATTACATTTAGATGCCATTTCTTCTTCTCGCGAGCTGTTAACTTATTTATGTGTGCTATTGCAAAGTTAGGCTATTGCTATTTAGAGCTAGCATCAGTGTCCACTCAAGGATCTGCCGTTTCCGATCTTTCCGTTGGCATTAGCATTATTTAGCACCGGAGGTTGCCTCTCAGTTTGAACACAAAGCAGAAAGCATAGCTGGATTTGGATGGTATGGGACATGATAAGGGCCGTGTGTTAACCACTAACACCCCCTCTTCAACTCAGCTAATCCACCAACCACACAAACAGCCCCCTGCCCCTCTCTGGCACGGCATTGTGTTTAAAAAACAGACCGCAAATTCCCGTAAGCCATTATTCCGTCCACTGGATGGTGAAATGAGTGGAAACGGAGCGGTTGGGGCTGTTCCTCCTTATTGTTTACACTGTGCACTTTATTGCAGTTTTCCCACCGACTTTACCATGGTTTCAGGAAGAGAGGATGACGATGGTAGGGGTCAAAAGACATCTCACCCGGAGCAAAAAGAAAGGGTGACAGAAAGGCTGAGAGATAGTTTAGAGAATGGGAAAAAGAGCAGTGGAGAAATGAGGCTTTGATTAGGAAGGTGCAAAGTAGTGTGTTTTGTGCCTACATTCCTTCATTAAGGATCCTTTATGTATCTATATTGATTTTATATGCAAATATGTGTATATATAATAGTATGTATCAAGCAGATCATCACAGTTGAAACTTATTTGGGTTGAGTAAACAAGTAAACATGTTCCCTTAATTGTCCCTTCGACGGCTGTCCTGAGGCTTTTGATTGTGTCCCCGTATGGTTCTGCAGCAGGTTGATTTACCTTGTGTTAAGATTGTTTGACAACTATAGTTTCCATTCATCACAAACAAGCTTTCAAAAAGAACGTGCAGGCCAACATTGACAAGCTGTCCTTAAAATACCCAAACAATTAGATAACTTATCTATCCAACAGTTCAACGACAAACGAGCACCTCCATTCGCTGCGAAACATCTTGAGACTGGAAACCTTGAGAGGAGCTGTGAATGTTTTCACAACTTTTGTTTCCAAGGACAAAATAGTTCCTGGTGTGTTATTGCTTGTGTCAGAAAGGACAAGCATTCCCTTATGGGGGGATAATAGAGAAGAGAGCCAGATCTCCGTCTTTAGATATTGGATGTTTGTATTGATTGGCAGTTTCGCTCAATAAATATGGTGGTTAGCATGTTTTGAAAGTGTCTCTCAAGTCAACTGTCCTGTTTTCTTTTCTTCCTTTCTCTCGCCGATGTCTCCTCTATTTTTCAAACTGTCCATCTCTTCTGTGTTTTGTTTTTCACAATCTATGTTTTTGTGCTGGATCTAATGGTCTAAAATAGCAAGCAACAGGCCAGAAATTGAGACTGTGATGGATGGCGGTGCTGGCTAACAGAAACCAACAGCGTTACAAATGTTGATAAAAAGAAGGGGAGATGGAAAGCGACAGGAAAGAGCAGGAGACTAAGGAGAGGCTGACAGTGTTCCCTTTCTCTCTCGTTCTCTCCCGGTCCACTGGCATCGCTGATTGTGAGCATGTAGTCTGGCCCTCTCGCACATGTCAGCCCAGGCATTGCAGATTAATGAGTGACCTCCAGAGCTGTTGACTTTACCCTGAGCAGCTAGAGATGTACAGACACTCTGACAACAACTCGTTTATAACCGTATAAAAACACCCCAAAGGCCTTGGCTCCGTGTTGTTGCAAGCTGGATGTGCTGGATGTGCTTCCTGGCTGTTTGGTGGAAAGAGGAAATGTAGCAACAGTTCACCAGATCATGACAAAAAGCCTTGTCGCCAGGTCCTGTTAATGGTTTTTGTGTCTGCATCTTAGTGTGTGTGCTGCAGCGTTGTGAGTCAGGGTGCTGACGTAGGCTCTGGCGGTGAGTTGGGGGTTTGGGAATGTAAAGTGTAGTGGGAACGGAGCAGACGCTGCAGCGGTGGAAAAGGAAAGCCTACGGGCCCTCACCCCGCTGCCCTCCTCTCCTGCAGTTTACCCACACCCACTGAAAGAGTTTATTCCAAAATGATACAAGAATATTTGCTCAGCTTTACAAACTCCAGCTGGATTTCAATCTGACAAAGATCTACAGATAGGGCTGGATGATATGTCCAAACATTTATATTCAAATTTACATTGATGGATGACTATAATAAGCATAATTAAAGGGACTATTAATAACACTCCATTTACAGTTTTACGAGTTATTTCCTTTGGACAGAACTCAAAATAAATCATAAGATGAGTCATGGTTCATAATATCTCATCATTCAAAGTGGATAGTAGATACGACACTTCTTGGTCTTTGGATACGCACTTTAGTCCTTCACCAAAGTTCCAGGCTAACCTTATACTTGAATAAGTATAAACTAATTGTATTATGCAGCTCTTCTACTATCCAACCGTTTTCAGACTGTCTGTATTACGTTCTGATAGGTCATTTTGCATGGGTTTGTTAGTCTCAAAACAGTTTATTCACCGTTTTAGAGCAACGGTAGTTAGAGAGGATTGACTGATTAAACTAGTCTGTTGAGATGAGGAGGACAACGGATTTAAATATAACTCTTTTGGAGAAAAAAATCACTCTTTAAGAACAACATCATTAGCTTAACCTGTTATCAGATATCTGTGCTCTGCTGACAGTCACTGTCTACTTTCTTGGTCTTGGACTGAGATACAGAGTGATGCTGCTTTTAGTTCAGCCTCAGGAAGAGTAGTTTTGAGAATGTGCTACTTGGTAACATAAAGAAAAATAAAACTCATCTTTATAAACTAGTTTAAAATAGAAATGTTTACTAATATGTTCACATTATCCACAGTATTAATTGTTAACTGTAAAAAAGGCATACGATATGTTTATAGTGTTCCTATTTCAGATTTTTATCTGTATCTTACATCTTATGTAAAGCCCATTTTTTGTAACTTCTTAACAACAGTTATATTTGGATTGAATTATAATCCAGGCAGGAGATTGAAACTAACAAACAATAAACCCAACCCAAAGGTAGATGATTGCGCCATTATCTGTATCTGGAGGACCATCACATATTTTCCTGGAGAGAACATGGGGCACGTCTCTGTTGGAGCAGAGCTCTGAGAGCTGATAGTGTATCTGCAGCTGTGCTGCTGCGCTCAGTTATCAGCGCTGCTCGGAGGTCCTTCAGGGCACAAGGTGACTGCCTGTCTGAGAAACCTTGCTGGTCCTTTTAGATAACCTTTTTATCTGCATCCAGCTCAAAATAGCTACATCAAAGCTGCACAGATGGTAGGATGAATGGATGTACAATGTGGTGTAATGGGAAGTTGGTCATTTTGTTGAAGATCTGTGCAGAACATGTATGTTAATGTTCTTTCTCTCCTTTTTACCAAGAGACCTGTGAAAAGATAACTGTGGATGGAAGGCAAATAGATGAGATCTTTCCCTGGTTCCAAGTAGTCGTCATGAGGGAGAACAAATGATCAGCAAGGAAGGGGAAGACGTTGATATCTTTATTCTTTATCTTTGAACCCAGGTGTAGTATTCCTAGATAAACAGTCTGATTTATCGACCTTGATGTAATGTGTTAATGATTAGAAATCAGTGACACCACGGTTGTATAATTTACCCTGCAAGCTCTGGATCTCGAAAAATAGTTTTTAAATCCAGCGCTGTATCTGAAGTCTTCATTGTGGCTCCCTCATCTTTAAAATGTCATCAAGTTTGATCTCACTCAATAACTCTGGACCTTCCAAGGTTAAGATCCTTATGGCATTGTTTATTTTCTTTACAATAGGGCGCTTCAACACAAAATAGACGTCAAGCCTCTGCTTTGCCAAAAATATGTAAAAAAAAAACGTTGACCTCAGGCGTGTAAACAATTATGCTGGATTTTCTCAGAACTGCATTTCTGATGTCTGGAAAAGCTTGAGTAAATTCCCATGTGTGAGAACACTAGACAAATTAATTGACCAGAACACTGGCCGTGGGTATGATGCATTCCCATTCACTTGTACGTTCTTTTGTTCACACAGAAACCTTGAGGGGGTTAATGGCCCAAAACTCGCAAAGTCAGCAGAAAACATGCATTCTTTACATGCAGGAATAATGCAAACTATTTCTGGATGTTTGTTTGTCGTGGCGGGCTGTGCTTTGTCTGTCTGCTGCTTTTTAAGACGGGGTCAAAGGGTCATTTCCCTTGAAAACTAATGGTCCCACAATCCAGTGTGGTGCTGCTGCACACGTGTTAAACTGACCCCCAAAACATGCACCATCTACCACCCCCAACACCACCTCACCATGGATTTCTGCAGGCCCATAAAGCCCCCCCGTCCCATGCTTGCCCCCATCCCAACCCCACACCCCTCAACTCTCCGACAAAAACATCTGCTGGAGCCTGAGAAAGAAGTAACCTACTGACAGAAACAGACCAGACTCCAAATACCACCAGTTCAGATTTAGAATCAAAAGACTCGTTTATTTTTAGCGTCTGTATAGAACCAAGTCATAATGCAACATGATGCAAGGACAACGAGACCTCACCAAAAATACCACATTTCATTCACATTCGGTATCAGCCTGGTTTCATGGAAAAGTAGATCCCCAAAAAATCCCTAACACAAGTGCCAGGCCATGCGCTCACACAAACATCCACTCCAAACAATCCCAAAGCAGACAATGTCACAATGCAACTCCCATCCTGCAGCCCAGCCTTTGATCGACACCACACGACGTGCCCTGGACCCAGCAGCCCAGTGATTCACAGACAGATTACTGTTGGTATCCACATTTTTCAACATGAAATCCCAGACCCAACACCACAAAAACAAGTGCATCCTATGGGCCTTGCCCTCAGCCAAGCCATTAACACCACTGCTACACATTACTGCATGGAAATAAGAAACCAAATAAGAACTTTAGTTTCAATTCACAACATTTACCACATGTTCAAAACTGCAACCCTTTGAGTTTCCAAACTTTCTAAGGTACCGTTTGGGCCGTCTGAAACATAGTAATGGTGGTGCTTACAACTGATAACATCCATTGAAAGGCTGATAACATTTATGTTTGCAAAAAATGTACTTTGTACATGGGCCCCTTGGAGATTCGGGGCCCCTGCGCAGCTGCACCATTTACACCTTTGATATTTATGCCAATGACTTTCTGCCAGGAAACTGCTGCTCGCTGTTAAACGGATCGTTAACGTGGACTTATTTTAACTTGGGAATGTGACTTAAATTACAAACTTACTTAGTTAAAGCCAACCCATGATCTTTTTCTAACCATTTACAATTCGTTTTGTTGCCTTTTTCTTTGTTTTGAGTTCATTCATTCATTATTTACTTTGAAACAGAGTCTACAATTCAGGTGAATGTATGTTATAGACACACATTCGATGTGCAGAGGTATTTTCCCAGCATGTGACCCGGCCATAGTGGCTTTCTGAAATGAATAGTGTATGTTTGTGAATGTATTACTGTGTGAATGGCAATCAGTCACAGCTGGGCTAACAGCCTCTCACTGACAGTGGGCTCTGTGGCCTGTGTGACGCGTGATGCTCCACAAAAAGAAAGGCTCGATAGAGATCTGCAGAGTTAGTAAAGGCTGCCATGGTGATCGCTGAACCAGCAACAACAATAAGACAGGCCGGCCATCAGACACGGCCATCCTAAAGCTCCCTGGCTCCAGAGAATCACTGGTGAAAATAAAGGCTAAAATCACACACTTCACATCTCATTACACAGGGCCACGGTGACAGATGACAGAGGGCCAAGCACAGGTCCACTCCACCAAGTAAAGCCTTCAAAATACATGTAAATGTGTGGGAAAAAAGTTGATATGGTTAATTAAAATGTTCACTGCAGAACTTTTATTAATAACAGAACGGTATATTTATTTTACAATATAATTTCAAGCATAATGTTGCTACCTCAGTGATAGCTATGATACCTCATATCAATCATGTTGATGCTACACTCAATGGAGATGTGTGTCAGAACAACTGTATTTGAAATTGTAATCTTAGATGGGCGCAGGGTCGGCTCTAGAACAAATCGAATGGGGGGGAAATCATTTACCATGGGGGGGGGGCACACACTGCCGTGAACAACTAACACACAAACACCAACGCAACTTCAATTTCAAAACATGCTGTAAAGTCTATTGTCTTTCACACACATTGCAGGGGTGTAGTGCTATTTTTTAGCGCACCTATGACTTATGACACGGTTGTGGCACGACCACCAAAACAGACACATATGGACATAGGCCACCATATAAAAAGTGTGCAAATGTATTTAGTATCCTATCCATGTGAACATGTTTTAGGTGGGGGGTGGACCTAACCTCCTCTAGGGTAGGGGGGGGGGGATAATCATCAAGTTCACAATTTCAACACACCCATTTGGGACTTGATTAACACTATCAATACAAGAACGTTGACACCAAAAGTAACTCTGTATCTTGAAAATAACCCCCCACCCCTTGAAAATGAAAATGAACCCAAAAAGTGGCATTTTCTGCACATTCCGCCTGGTATGCATAGCTATTCTTACTGTTTGCCTATATACTGTTGAATGAATGCTTTCAAACCCATTTGAGAATTAATAAACACTATTAATAGAAGAACTGTTACACCTCAAAGTAACTCTGTATCTTGAAAATAATCCCCCATCCCTAACCTAACCTGTTTGTATGCATTCACTATTCTTACAGTCTGCTAAGACTAAAAGACTAAACTCATTTGGAAAACTTGATTAGATTTTTATTCCAAATACAAAACAGTTAAATCATTTCTATTCAGTCACATTGACATGGAAGGAACTTGAACTTGTCAGTCTTAAGTAGCACCTCATATTTTTCTTAGCCTTTCAAGACTTTCTTGGAATTTTGCATATTCCAGTGTGGTTCGGTCACTCCTCTCGCCTAGGTACGCCATGAGAGCATCTCCAAACTCCTGCGCCGTTTTCATCCTCCTCTTCCCACTGGGCAGTGTCACCTGGATTCTGAAGATAGGATCGACTTTAGGCAGAAGCGTGGTAATTTCTCTGGCAAACTGAACCTCAAGCTTCATCCTCTGCAGCTTTGCGTTGTTGTTTAGACTTTCATCCACAAGGAACTTCTCATCTGTCTATCTATCTATCATTACTGTGCATTATCCCTGCCAAATAAATGATTACATTTTTATTTTTTAAAGTTGTTCCGTAAGCCAGGATAAGGAGCTCGAAGCACCAGGAAGTGTTGGTTTTAACACCACTAGCACAGGGTCTGGTGTCGTGTCAGAACAAGAGCAATCAATAACAGCAGCCTCTACGGACATCATGGCAAAAGTAAAGAGACCGACGAGGAGATTGACCGAGCAAAAGGCCACCGGACAAGGCAAGGCAATGCAAGTTTATAGCACCTTTCAACACAAGGCAATTCAAGGTGCTTTACAAAAATAAAAGACATTCAGAAAAAGGCATTTAAAAACAGTCATTAAAAAGCAAAGATACAAAATAAACATTAAAAGAAAAAAATACATGAATAAAAAGTTACAGTGCAGTTTAAGATATGAATAGTTCACACAGAAGTTCCACTTTACTGATGCCTTTCTTTAAGGTTTCTCCGAACATGAGCTGTGTGCTTGTATGGCACATACGTCCGAGCAGCATACACAGAGAAAACCAGCCAGGACAAAGTCCCCAGACACTGATTTCCTGGGGTTACTAGTAGCCCCAAATGTTCATTAACCAAAAACGAAACACTCGGGCCCATTCCCAAACCGCCCCCTACACCCTACCCCGACACCCTACCCCTCCTCTCTTTGGAGTTTTATTTTAGTTATTAATTTACATTTTTTGTCTAAGAGATGCTGATTTGAAACCGTTGTTACATACAGTTACGGCATTTCCTGTTTCTGCCGGAGAGGGGGGAGGCCGTCCCAAAGCTTGCTGCAACGAGGCTCCCTCCATCTGACAGGAGGGAGCCTCGTTGAGCTGCGAGTGTGGCTACAGACGGAGTTCACTCCGTCACGGAGGGGTAGACTCGAAGGAGTGGTTTGGTATTGGGCCTCTGTTTCAATTAAAAGCAGCGGCAAAAAGAAAACTCTTTAGCCTGGATTTAAAAGTAGTAAGAGTTGCAGCGGACCTGCAGGTTTCTGGGAGTTTGTTCCAGATATTTGGAGCATAATAACTGAACGCTGCTTTACCATGTTTAGTTCTGACTCTGGGGACAGAAAGCTGACCAGTCCCTGAAGACCTGAGAGATCTGGATGGTTCATAATTTAGCAGGAGGTCAGAAATGTATTTTGGGCCTAAACCATTCAGTTCATTCGGAGTTTTATTTGAGTTATTAATTTACATTTTTTGTCAAAGAGACCGTTGTTACATACAGTTACGGCATTTCCTGTTTCTGCCGGAGAGAGGGGAGGCCGTCCCAAAGCTTGCCGCTGTATTTATACCCTTAACCCTTAATGGAGGGAACTTCATTCAGCTGCGAGTGTGGCTACAGACGGAGTTCACTCCATCACGGAGGGGTAGGGTCGAGGGGGTGATTTGGGATTGGGCCTTAGTGTCAGTGAGGACTCGAGCAGCAGTGTTCTGAATCAGCTGCAGCTTTCTAATAGATTTTTTAGTGAGACCTGTAAAGACACCTTGTTGGAGACAATGCACTGATATCATGTGTGATTCTGAACTGTGTACGACCTTGCAGCTGCCTCTTTATGATAGGAGGAGGCAGGGCATTTCAGGTTGTTGATCTTTATGAGGAGACAGACACATACTTGTTGTCTCCTACCTATCTCATTTCTATGAGGCGTGAAGGAAGTCCAGAAGACGTCACAGATGACTCATCGCAGATGACCCAACGCTTTTCCGACACCCGCGGCTGATATTAGCGCCACCTCGATTTACGACTTTGTTGTTATCTCTTGTATTTTGGACTATGTACAGTTAGCCCGATGTTTTTTCCTGCTCCGTTGAGCAACATACCCCATGTGTGTGAGTTAAACCATATCCTTTGTATGTGATTTAACTCTGCTCCTTCTTGCAAGAATAAATTAGTACCTGATTATTGATTCTCAACCTGGTGTCGAGTGATATTACACTCGACACTATTACAGTAGTCGAGTCTACTAAAGATAAAACCATGGACAAGTCTTTCTAAATCCTGCTGTGACATTAGTCTTTTAATCCTAGATATGTTCTTTAGGTGATAGTAGGCTGATTTAGTAACTGTTTTAATGTGAATGTTGAAACTCAGGTCAGAGTCCATGACTACACCTAGATTTCTGGCTTTATCTGTTGTTTTGAACATTGCAGACTGAAGCTCAGCGCTAACTTTTATTCGTTCTGCCTTGGCTCCAAACACCATTACCTCAGTTTTATCTTTGTTTAATTGGAGAAAGTTCTGACACATCTAGTCATTGATTTGTTCAATGCACTTACTCAGTGTTTGAATTGGAGCATAGTCTCCTGGTGAAGTGGTTATGTACATTTGGGGTCATCCGCATAGCTATGGTAACTTATTTTGGTTTTTTTCATTATCTGAGCCAGTGGTATGTAGATGTTAGATGTAGATGTAAGAGAAGAGGCCCCAGGATGGAGCCTTGAGGAACCCCACATGTCATATTTGTCAACTCAGATGTGTATTTACCTATAGAAACAAAGTTGTTTCTGTCCTTTAAGTAGGATTCAAACCAATTTAGAACTGTTGATGAAAGTCCCACCCAGTTTTCCAGTCGGTCCAGTAATATGCTGTGGCCAACAGTGTCAAACGCAGCGCTGAGATCTAATAATACTAACACTGAAGTTCTGACACTGTCTGTGTTTAAGTGGATGTCATTGAAGACCTACAAGAGCAGTCTCAGTGCTGTGGTTTGGACGAAATCCTGACTGGAACACATCCAAACAGTTATTTAAATGCAAGAAGACAAGAGTTAATCTTGGACTTGTCTTAAGTGATTTGCATGAACTTCATATAAAGTTTTTTCCTCTGGCTGCTCTGTCTTGCTTTCTGTCATTTATGGAGTTTCCTGATGGACAGAAAGCAGAATAAATCTAACTGCTGCTAACAGTTGCTGGTGTTAGCTAGTTAGTCGTTAGCACAGTAAGCAATACTGCCAGGATAAGGAGTTAGCACCGGGGAAGTGTTGGTTTTACACCAATAGTACAAAAGGTTTGGGCCGGGTCAGAACCGTATAGCCAGACGAGCAATCTTAGCAGCCTTTACCAACATCATGGCAAAAGCAAAAAGAACGAAGAAGACTCTGACGGAATAAACTAAGAACAGAAAATGTGAGTTTCCAAGCTACAGGTCGGCGGAGAAAGACTTAATCTAGGTGCTTTAAATTGTTTGCAAGAGCTTTGTGAAATAAGAGAATAGACGGACGCCGAGCTGGCCTTCTTGCTGTTGGACAAGTAAGTAATTTTGCCTGGCTTGCTATGTATATCTAAGTATTTGTTTCACTTTTTTGATGTTTTGCTGTTAGCAAAGTCGTTGACTCAATATTTGGTGACTAGTTCTCCAATATTCCCAACAGCTGTGTATAAAGTGAACTGTATTTGAAACTCTGGGTAAAAAAAAACTACAGATCATAACATATTGTTTCGTTAAGGGAATGTTCAGAATCCTTTAATCCCATAAAAATGTGTCTCTGTCACTGAGGGATGATCTCAGCCTACGGACTACAAAGTGTTCCTCATATGCAATTATCATCTACACAAGCGGCCACGGCAGTAATTAATCCTCTTTTCAACCACTGTACACAATATTTTGGACATTTTCAGGGCATCTGTGGGGCATATGTTGCTCTCACACACACACACACACACACACACACACACACACACACACACACACACACACACACACACACACACACACACACACACACACACACACACACACACACACACACACACACACACACACACACACACACACACACACACACACACACACACACACACACACACACACACACACACACACACACACACACACACACACACACACACACACACACACACACACACACACACACACACACACCAGAGTCCTTGGCCTGTAGTGCTGCAGTCCACATGTGTTTATAAGTCTAAAATGATGGTCCAGCACCTTGCTGCAGACTCACCTCCCACCCAGCCAAACAGACATACCACAGCTGTCCTCCTGCCCTTGTCAGTGCAGTGGCAGCTTCATTGGGGCAAAGCATCCGGAGGGGTCCAACAGCAGCATGCTTCAGCAGTGGACGAGAAAGGGCAGCTGTGATGACCATGGTTTGCTTATTGACGCAGTGTGAAGGGAACTAGGGAGATGTGAGAGGGTGGTAGAGGTCGATGGAGGGTTACATAGAGGGAATGTGGAGTGAAAATAAACGAAGAGGGTAGCAAACAGTGGTGCCAACAATGGTGTGTCAGATCCAAGTCTGGCTAAGGTTTATGGGCCGTTGTATAAACATTGAGGAATTGTCTGCCTTGTGAGATCATCCTCTCCAACAGTTAGGCCTTTGGGTCGGACCACCAAAAGCCAAATATCTCCACAACATCTTTCCAGCAGAAGTAAAGGGTAACTTTAGTATTTTTGACCTAGACCCTATTTTGCCATGTTCTTGTTTATTGTTGACTAATGGTGACATAGAATTGTGCTTCAGATGGCAAACGCTAAATAGCTACAATAGACAATAGAGCATCGTCACACTTGCGAAAAGTGCTTGATACTGTATATCACATTAAGAATGTACTCTGCAAAGACATTTTACATTTGTTTTACCTTTCGCGTATCCATTCTGTTTGTTATTGGGTCCAACCAAGTCTTACTTAATGAGACGTCTTCTGCAAACTCATGTTGTTTAAATCAGCTTAATATTCAGACAAGACACTAATGGCGCGTTTCCACTGCAGCGGGTAGCTCGCTTTAAGCGTGCCGAGCCGTGCGGGGCCCGTTTTTGGTTGCGTTTCCACTTGGCCTAGTTTTGGCCCGGGGCTACTTTTTCACCTTTTTTCTGGCCCGACTAAATCGTGGTTCTTGGGCCAGGAACAACCAGGCTGAGTCGGGCTGAGTATGCTAAACTAGAGAGAGAGTCGCTGGCAAGGGGGCTACAACTACAACAAGATGAACATATTTGACCGTGATTTAATTGTAATACACGTTTCAAAATGATGCCGAAGTAACAACATACTGAAACCGGTTAGTAAAAACCATGAATTAATGCTTTGACAAGTCTGCAGACAGACGGCAGGCGAAAAACCCTTTTAAAATGCGTGTTTTCTAAATGGAGCTTGGCTAAGCTAACGTTGTATATGCTCCGACCGTCCACACTCACAACAACGGCCTACAGACATAAATAAAGCAGCGACTGTATTCTCCATGACACAGGCAGTCTGTGGTTTGTACTTGTTTAACTTTGTCTAGTTTCTGAACAGATATGAAGAGCTGTGAGCTCTGAGTGCTAAGAGCTAACGGCTGTGTTGTTTTTCTGGGGCTCTCATTGAAGATGACGTCACGGCTCCGCCTACACTGCGTTACTATAGTAACTACCCCCGTTCCTAATCTGTAATGGAAGCGCAGCATTAAAGTGAGCCGGGCCTAATAAGGCCTAACCAAACCGAGCGAGGCCGAGCGAGGCCTGCAGTGGAAACGCGCCATAAGCTTATTTTCTGTATTCAAACATAACAAACTCAACACTCCTCTCTCCAAATCTCACTATTGGTAACAAGTCACATGAAACAAAAACAAAAATAGGGGAATAAAAAAGAATGTATTAATCTGTTTTTTTTAGTTAGGCACTTAAAATAACAAACTAAAGCATGTCAGTTGCAAAATCAAGCACTTTAAGTTGACGCACATGGATCAAATGCTATTGCCCAATGTGATTAAGCTGCAACCTGTTTAGCAACTGCCTTCTTCAACGTCCTTGCTCAATAATGGACCGATTCCAAATTATGTTGTTCCCATAAGTGAGATGGACAAACATGGAAAAATACCACAGTTACCCTTAAAAGTAGATCCAACAGATGCACTGACTCATGCTGCACGCACAACTGCTATAACCTTTGTTTTGCTTTGGACTTCTGGCGTGTTCTCCCTGGAGTCTAAAGGAAAACAATCAAAGCGCTAACACAGGAAAGTGAACACATGTCTCCAACACATCCATCATCTTAACAAGCCATTACAGATGCCTAAAAACTATTCTGATGCCTAAACATTTCTCAAACATAATGCATGTTCAAGATAATATCCTTAAAATATTTCCAAGAGCTGGCATCTTATTTTGTGGACTTAGGTATGTGTTTGGCTCCGGTACATACGCTACTCTGTGACATTCAACAGCACATTATGGTCATCACCAGGACAACGTTTAATCAAGATGGATAGAGCAAAAACATATCTAGACATGTTCCCAAAGAGTTCAGGGCCGGTTAGACTTTATGTTTTCTCTGCAGCTCTCACCCCGATGGATTGTTTTCTATGGATGCAGACCAAAAGATAAAGACGTGACCTATCAGTGGACTGCCAGCTCTACGAGCCCGTCACCACGAAGGCACTCGCTCGCTTTGGCATTCTTGCTGCCTTGGACAATTTCAGTTTAAATATAGCCATAGAGGGTTGGAAGAGAAAAGTATTGTTGAAAATTATAATCAAGAAAATCACAGCCTGCGGAGGTTGATTTTCTCACAGTGAGCTTGTGTAAATGGATATGTATTATTTAAGAATGGCACAGTTGTTGGTACAATGCACTTTGAGAACAATCTTGCCTCATGAATATATGACATTAGTCATTAAAGAGGCACTGTTATGCTTTTTTTTGTGGTTCCCTTTCCTGTAGTGTGCTATATAGGTTTTAAGCATGTGAATGGTCTGCAAAGCCTAAAATCCCTGTGTTCCCTCAGCGGGAGTTTCTCTCCCACTCCCCCCCTGCCTGAAACGCCTTCACTGGACTCTGTTGTTTACTTCCGCAACATAGTGACATCACTATGTAACACTCGCGCTTCTATGGGCTAGCGCTCCAACACATTGTACGTGATAGGCTAAGGGGCGGGACATCTCTAATCAGTTGACCAATCAGAGCAGACTGGGCTCTGGTTTCAGACAGAGGGGGAAAAGAGGTGCTGCAGCACAAGCATATAAACAGTAGAGGCACAACATATTAATATGAAACCTGAGAATCAGCATAAAAGGACTCCATTAACAAATCTGGCAGTTGAAAATCAAACTGTACAGCACGTTTCACCTCGTAGCATCTTGTGATGTATGGGATTCAAGGCCTCGAAAACCAGTGACCGTTGAGTCGTGATGTAATATTTCAAACAGCCCGTATCCCCTCAGAGTGTGGAGGTAAAAGGGGGTTGGGCATGATCGTGGGTTACCCGTGGATTCAAACAGTGGGCTGGTTGTGTGCTGTATCTATGGCACATGTGTGTACGCAGCCGTGAGTCCTGGGTGTGAAAGCAGCGTGTGTATGGGCGTCGGTAACTTAATGACTCCACTTACTGGCCTAATTCACACTCAGTTTCTTGTGCATATTTGAAAAAAAACATCATGCGGAGGAAACCCCATCGACAGAGAATCAGTTGTGTCAGTCAGATTGAAGGTGAATGCTTTTTTTAGGGTTTGATGCTTCCTCTGAGTCTAAATAAAGTTCTGTCTACCCTTTCATCCCGCAGACACCATTTGGCATGTTTTCACAGCGGCAATTTGAAAGCAACACCTGAATATTTTCCAACCCTACTTTGCTCTTGAGCTGCATGAAGTGAATTAGGTCCTAAAATGGTAAATGTAAGTAGAGGAGTGGTTTGGCCAGAGAGTCCCAAACGTGGGGGTTGAAGGGAGGGGAGAGAGAGAGAGACTAAATCAGGACATGGCAGAGCTGCACACAACTTTCCACTCCTGTGTTTTTATTCGAGCTCTTTGCGTCTCACAGGAAATGCCCTCCAATTTTTCCACGAAAACCTGTTCTTCTTCTATGGTAAAAGGCAGGCAGACTATTAATAAAAACAACAGAACCATCAGTTAGGGGATGACTTGAGCAACTACATTTTTCCATCAAAAATAATTTATGAAAAGGGGATGCTACGTAAGTTTCCAATAAATGATTATCTTAGATAGTTCAATTATTTGAATTCCGCATTTAACTATTGTATAGGGCCATGTGCTCACACTTTTGTGACATTGTTTTGCCATGAAACAACTTGTACCCATGATTCAGATCCTGTGCTCCACAAACCACAGCCCAGCCAGGCGTCTGATATTAGATGTGGTGAGTTCACACGCACAGCAGCACAATACACGGAAACCCAAGTCTCCTGAGTCCCATGATATCACCTTTGAATGTAACCATCATTGTAGCATGAATTATTAGGGACCATAAAGCACAGCACTTGCAGGCTTGGTTCCTCGTGTGTGACAGAGCATCAGCACATAACACATACCAGCTATGTCTCTTTTAGATGAGAAATGGGGCACGTATTGTCATATTCAACACTACACGGCTTTTCCTAAAGACTTATTATCCTGCGTATGTACTTGTGAGGCTAGGAAACAATTTGTAATAAAATATTCTTTGCTGTGAAGGCCCAGGGGGAAGCGTGCTTTCGGCTGCATGGCCTCCTGTGTCTCTGGCGGTGTGTTGGTTTAGCAGGGAATCCGAATAGAAACCCTAAATCCCAGTTAATCTGTCACAGCGCAGGGAGAACTGGGCACTCCACAGCCAGGCTATCTGGTCATCATCTCTGCGCTGCTGTCGGCCGCCCCGCTGACACACAAACATCCTGTTTACAGAGGGAGTGGGTGAAAGACATAAAGAGAAATACCAACGTGAATGGTCTGTAGATGAACTAGAAATGGTGTTGGAACATCTGGGGGAAAAGATGCTATGCAGGACTCAAAGGTGCACATATTCACAAGAATGTACGGTTTGGATTTGGTGTTTGTTTACTCACTGGTTTATTCAAACTTAATTTCTTTCCTTGCAGAACATGCAGAGTGTAGACGGAGAAACATGGTGAGTCATATTAGTATGCATGCAGAAACCCGAGAGCAAACAGAGCAGCCGGCAGACTGAACATTAGTCCAATTATGACTCCACTGCACTGCTAGTAATCTCGTGCAATCTGAGGCACACCACACATGCACCAAATGGAGCCAACAGAAAAATACCCTCAGGATAAACTAATGTGTCCTAAATTATCTTTAACATATTGACACTCTTATGTGGGGTGCAACATGGCAACATGTTTTTAAATAGAGATATAGGAGAATTGGTTGTTGCTTTGTTGAAGTTTTGCATCTTTTGAATCGACCCATGCACAGGACAGCATTGCCCCCTTGTGGAATGGTAGATACAGAGCTTGAACTGAAATTATACACTGTTTTACTTGAATTGGGCATAAAACTAAAATGCAGACTGAAGAATAAACACATAAATGTATATAGAACAAATAATATATCATACAAGAGGAACCACACAGTGGGAACAGCATGTAGGACACATGTATACAGTGTATGGATGTGGGTTAGGTTGTTCCTGTTTTGAAGTTACTGCCTCAAGAAAAATAAAACAAGTGTTTCAAGATAGCAACTTATTGATTATGACAGAATGTGTTTGATTTATTTATGTCTCTGTTTTTAAAATAGACATTCAAGACATTTGTTGCATTGTTTCACCGTATAGTATTGTATTCTTGTCTCTGTAAGACCGTTGTAGTATTTCTGGTAACATTTAGAGGACAAATAAACAATTGCTGTAACTTAAACAAAAAAAGAATGACGAAGATTCAAATCCACCCGGGGCTTTACTGCTCCCCCGAAAAGAAAAAAAGAAATTACAAAGCAGACGTTACATTTTGTTCTTAGTGCTTTATGTTACTCTCACAGCAGTTGTTGTTCTCTGTAAGTGTCTTTTAAATGTAATTCACTTACATTTGGATGTTTGTTTTTGTTACAGCCACTGATCCAGAAAAAGAAAATAGATGCAGATGCATAATATGTGTTGACTGCAGAATGACTCAATTATTTCCCCACCCTCTGATTGAACCAAAAGCATCTCACTGTTGAGTCTCATTTAGCTAATTTACTTCAAGTTTAAGGTCTTTATTATCATGTGCACAACAATTACAGCGAAGCCACAGTCACGCATTAAATATGCATAACAAGGAAAATCAAACTAAGAAAAAGGCGGATCTAAAACATAAAACAGTGCGAGTTCAACGATAGAAACAAACAGGAATGCAGTAAATGTATAATAATAGGTACATCTTGAGGAGGAGCAGTGAAGTTGTCCTTGTTAAAAGTATTAGTGCAAGTTTATCGTAATTTCACACACATTTCAAACCAGTTTGTATAATAAAAACACGTGTCTTTGTTCTCCTCTGATTTGTTATCACGGGTGAGCTGCTGTGGTGAGGCTCACGCTGATGACCATGTGCTCCGTGACAAAATGAAAAAGAAAGTAATGTTGTCCAGCCGAACAATGAGTATGCAAAGTCATTCTCAGGAAGTAACATGAGTAATGAGGAAGTAGCTCCTTCATATCAGTGTTGCAGTACAGCAAAGTGATTCATGAACTGAATAAAACCTATTATGAGGAGGCTGTGGCGCAGTGGGTTAGTGCGTTGGTGTTCGGATCAGGGGAGCACAGGTTCAAACCCCACTGCAGTCAGCATGTCGTTGTGTCCCTGGGCAAGACACTTCACCCCAAATTGCTCCTGTGGGGATTGTCCACAGTATTGAGCATGTAAGTCGCTTTGGATAAAAGCGTCTAACATGAAATGTAATGTATTATTCACCCTATAGAAACATTTGCTTTGCACACAAAGAACAAAAGAAGTATAAAATAAATACATCTATATCAGCACATACATGGTACAGCCTACTGTAAAAACATCATAAGAAAACATCATATTGGAAATAAATAAAGGACATTAGGTACACGATGAAAGCAGAACGAAATAACATTATTACCACACATATATTCAACAACACAAACATTTTATTTTGTTGAAATGACTCAACATAGTTTAACCATGAACAGTCATATAAGTGTCACACGGTGGCATGTATGGTGTCCCATGGTATCAAAATGTGTGACATATGGATGACATTTTGTGGCAGACTCTTGTGACAGTGTCGCTTCTCTGGAAATTAGTCACAGATGGATTTGCCAGGAAAGGTCACCTCTTGTTCCATCAGGTTCACACTGAACTGGGAGCTTTCCAAGTTTAAAAACTCTTCATCGTTACTGGCAATAGCATTAGCACATGATCACCAATCGTACACACACTCATATAGCAATCTTAAAGCCTCTTACATCACCGCCATCTTCCCACGCAAACACTCAAATAGTGGAACTGTGTTTGTCTGGAACAAAAGCCTGAATCTGCTCATGGATTTAAGATAAGATAACGTAAGATAAGATAAACCTTTCTTTATTTTTTCACCTGAAAGGAGCTGAGTACATTTTTTGCTTAAACTAGAGGGTAATAACTAATGATTTTGGTGTGATTATGACCATCCTGGGCAAAGTTACAGAGGGGGTGCCATATCCGGCTGCCGTAACACCAACTCTGCCAGATTTAGAAAAAGCCCCCTTTGAATCACTGTCGGGAAATTCAGGTGTCAGAGCAGCAGAGGCAATAATTGTGAAGCACAGCATAGGATGGGGAAGAGTTCACACAATGGTAATAAGAATAAAATGGAACAAATTAAATTAAATCTAAATGTATTTTAAATAGAATGTTTCATAGACATCAGGTGACACAAAAGGCTTCACAAACAAAACACAAAACAAAATGTAACTCTGTGATAAAAAAATACCAACACAAGTCAATAAATAAAGGACTGGCTCTTAATTCAAAGTAACACAGCCAGTAAACACGAATATGGAATTGTGAATTTCCCACGAAGATGGCCCCGAACCACACACGAAGGCAACATTTACATTACATTTAAGACATACAACGGCAATGAAAGTACCAAAAACAATTATGTTACAGTACTATGATACTGTACTGATATCTTCAGACTTTGTTCTTTACTTTATCCGTCTTTATATGTAGAAAATATTACGTTTCCTCCGTAATGTTGTTTCCATAACAACAACAACTTCCTGTCAACTGTCCTTCAAAATAATATATTATATCCTTTTTAGTTTCACAGAACACAAATTGGGTTATTTACATAATATGTTTACATGATTTTGTTGTGCAATAAAACAACCCGATGGACACACGATAAAGGAAATGTTCAAATTCGGCTGTTATCGTAGCAACATCGGGCCATTCGTGAGGGCATCTTAAGCCATCGTATGATCGCTGGTGGAGTTTCGCAACCAAGTTTATATTGTTGTTATGAAAATCCAATTGATCATATCATCAATGAGCGGTGGCAAAATCACAATTTTGAAAATTAAAGCATGTAAACATGTCACAGTAGCACAACATGCAAATATGGACCTGAAAATGAACATAATTCATCCCATTTAAATCCCATCTGGACATTTCCTTTTTCATCAAACAAACATCTATTTATCTGTCAGCCCAAGAGTCTGCATATTGAGGGCGAAAAAAAGCATATAAGAGTGAAAGAAAACCGGAGTAACCTCTGCACACATATTGTTACGGTCTGAATGTTTACAGTTTGTATTATATTCAGTGTGTCAGTGTGATCTGCATGCCTCTCCACTTTCTGCTCTATCTTAAGCAAAGAGAGTTCACACAGCACAGGAATGTAACTATCACTGGGTCTGTGGCGTTAAGCACAGGCTGAATAATGAGGACAGCCATGAAGGAATGTGCTGTTTGTGGGTACAGAAACAGTCTTAACCCATAAGAGCCCGGACCCGTTTCTACATCATTTAGACCAAGTAGACCACATAGAACACATTTCTGACAAGTAACTCCCCCTAGTGTTAAATGCAAGGCAGGGCAAGTTTATAGCACCTTTCAACACATGGTAATTCGAAGTGCTTTACAAAAATAAAAGACATTAAAGAAATGGCAAAGATCTGAAAAGTTACATATGTCACATTGGGCATAAATGGTAAAGTAATTCTTATTAAAACTTAATTAATGAGGATGATATTTGGTTTAAATTAGTTTTAACATTCTCTGAACTGAAACGTTTAGAATATATTGACTAAATATCATTGAATCAGGTCATTTAACTGAGCAGATCATAGTATGTCTAATTGTGACATACAGTATATGTAATCTCCAGATTTTCTGAGAAATGTTAATCTTAATGTCCCGATGTGACATTAATCTCACAGCAAGATTTATCTTATTTGTTTCATATCAATTTGATCAATAAATGTTTTCCAAACAGGTTAAATGTAATAAAGGACATGTTATATTTCTTAAATGGCTTGAATCTTACCTTTAGCAACACAAAACTAGCTTTTAAAATGTAGCTAGTTCTGTGGCACATGGACCTTGGACATGTTGTTATGGTAACACAAAGTCACATGACCTGGCCCATGAGCCACCAGACTGTTCAGTGTGTGTCATACAGGGACTTCATGAGATAAAATAAAGGCTAAAGCTGTATAAGAAACTTTCAAGAACATTTAAATGTCATGTGACATCTGTGTCACCTTCCGGGCCAAAATACAATAACCTTAAGAGTCAATATGTGTGATGGAGTCATACATGTTGCTATATAGCATTTTGGTGTAACGATTATAAAAAAATAGACTGCAATCATTTTGAATAATGATTCACTCTTGGAATGACCGATTGTACTCAATTCTACTTAATGTAATGCTTTTGTTGCTAGGCTCATGCCAATAAAGTATATTGAATTGAATTGAAGAGAACTGCCATCAGCCACTGGGCAGAATCTCTGCTTATCATCACTGGGAGAACAGGTACCACAGCAGGCTATCATGGGTCAGCATTCATTTCTCAGTTTCCCATGATGCACTGCTACATCTTCCCTTTTAAAAGAACTTAGTCTATAGTGCACAGTTACATTTAATTAAGACTGGATCCGGA
Source organism: Pseudochaenichthys georgianus (assembly GCF_902827115.2). NCBI lineage: Eukaryota > Metazoa > Chordata > Actinopteri > Perciformes > Channichthyidae > Pseudochaenichthys > Pseudochaenichthys georgianus. Next base: position 4,442,658 of record NC_047506.1, on the reverse strand, counting down.
AAAAGATTGGTATACATAGCCAGCAATACTGAAAAAGGCATTAAAAAAACAATATGGTAGAAAAGCCTTCCTTTAATATGACGTAAATGCAAGTTTTCCCTTAAAGACATTTGAATGAACTCATGATGGTTGTGTCTTTACCACCAACTCAATGTCTTTTCTCAATACTGATGTTTTCATATGCTGCCGTTTTGAATAACTGCACAATCTGACATTTAATTCAGCTTGAGTTCTATTATAGATGCTACACTGCTCTATGATGCAGGGACACATCTATTTACCACTAATATTTACACTTCTCACCAGAACTTTTTAGGATTTCTTTTTTTCCTAAACCTTTTTTGGAAAGCCTTGAAGTTAATCCCAACCCTAAAAAACAGCACAAAACAATCCCAACTCAAGGTTCGCTAACTTGCTTTCTCTGGAGCTCCCAATCATAGCACTTTGTATTCTATTAAAAATCTCAGCTGTTGTGATTTTCTTCAATGCATTTTTTAGGACTTATTATCTGTGTTTACTCGTAAGGACCTTCAGTTTATATTATTTTGTCAAACTTTTGTCTTCGAGGTCAATCCTTTAATTCACAGCCAATATAGACAAGATATAAATGCACTCAATCTTCTGAATGACTGATGAGAAGCAGAAGACATAGCTCGCTGTTGGACCTTGAGTCTGGATTGTTTTATCAAGCTATGTTCCCCTTTTTTGTGATTTAAACATTTCCTCTGTATAATTTGTCTCAATACTTGTCATTATTGCTTCCAAATTTGTATTCATTCATTCTTAATTGTTTTAGTCAGCTTCCTGCGATTGTTGAATAGGTAACTAGTAAAATAATAGAAAACATTTATTGTAATTTATTCTCTTTTTTAATCGGAAATTGTAAATCTTTCTGCCCAAGCCTGTCCCTTGTACAGTCCACTTTGGTAATAGCAATAATGGGTACAATGGTAAGCTTGATATTTGCACCACATTTGTAAAACTAAATGACAAGAAAAACGACAAGTAAATCATGAAAACACATAAAAACCAAAGCTCTACAAAAACATCCAATTGCTCTTCACACAAAGCACCCAGCGTTAAAGACCCTGAAGAAACAGGGGACACAACAGAGTGTTCTTGTTGTAAAACCCTTTCACTGAGGGTCAATACAGACCCATTAAAGCCTCATCTCACACACAGATCAATTCAAGAAGCAGTTATGTGGGTCATATGTTGACTTCTAACGCCATTTCTTGTTCCACTATGTTGACAAAGGTCAGCAACTTGTTGCCATCCTGACCGCTGCACATCAGGACGATTGTGTGGCTCTGAATTGACTTCCAGTAGTTTAACGTCTATTGTTCCCGGCAGAACATCCTGTTCATCCTTTAGTGTTCGAATCTTTATTGTTGAAAACCCCAAATGTCAAAACATTCTTTAAATTCATTGCTTTGAGGAATGAGAGAAAACCAGCTCAGGTACAAACAATCTCATACACATGTCTAAAACCAGAACAAATTCAACACAGTTCGAAACCCCAGAGCATGCATTCACACTCTCCCTCAAACACGTGTGCTTTGTTCAGGTTTCTGTGTGTGTTTCAGCCCTTTGTTGAACACACACATGTTCTTTTCTCTGCAGTACCTTTTGACTGAGGTGATGTTGACAGCTGGAGAGTTTGAACGTATGGAATAACATTTTGCTTTAGGAGAGTCCTAAGCCCATTCTAGGGATGTTTTATAATTGTGACACACATTCAACCCAATAATATACATAGACACAAGAGTAAGCTACAGCCCCTAGTTTAGCTGCTATAGGCTTAGACTGCCGGGGACACCTTACTTCTTCCTTCTCGCTGTCTGTACCTCTCATGTTCCGAATAACCCAGCTTCCCCCAAGTTTCTTTTTGGTGCCTATCTACGCCGGGATCCTGAGTCGTGGCTGATCCTGTCTCTGTCGTCCTGCCTGACTCTCATCATATTACTTCCCTGATGGCTCCCACAGGATTGTTGACATCCTCGTTGATTCATCTTCTTATTACAGACATGCATTTCCAAACATTTGGTCTACCTGTTGTAAATGTATTATCTCTTCAATTTACACACGGCATCTATTGCACGTCTGTCCGTCCTGGGAGAGGCATCCCTCCTCTGTTGCTCTCCCTGAGGTTTCTCCCATGTTCCCCTTTAAACTGTGGGGGTTTTCTCTGGAAGTTTGTCCTTGTACTATGTGAGGGTCTAAGGACAGAGGGTCTAAGGACAGAGGGTGTCGTATGGTCATACTGATATTCTGTACAAATTGTGAAGTCCACTGAGACAAATGTAACATTTATGATATTGGGCTATATAAATAAACATTGATTGATTGATTGATACATAATCATACAGTAACCTAATTAGAAATGCGTGGGTGTTGAAAATTAGGTGAAGTTATTTTATAAAGTATTTTTTTATTTGAGGCTTTAGAAATTCCATAGTGACCCACTGTATTGTTACTTACATGTCTAGAGAAACACTTGAAATAAAACACATCAAGTTAAATTAGAAACGGACTACATCTAGTTCAATAACATTGACTTAAAGTGAAAGAATGCTACATCTACTTGAATATTTCAACGCTTTTCACGTCAGGCTTGGAACTATGATCCATATTGGGGAAAAAGCAAGGCTACTGTATCTGTATATTATATGTTATAGTTTGGATTCCTAAAGCTTTTAGCTACCATCCCATCATTCAAGGGTGGTTTTTACTATAAGTAATTATTTTTCTTTGGACGGACACTATAATTTACATTTTGCTGTGTTCAATCTGAATTTACTTTAAAATAAAAACATCTATATTGATTCTGGCACTTCTACATCCAACTCACAGGTGTAACCTTGCTTTGAGAAAAAAGATTATTAATGTGACCCTTTTAGAAGGGAAGATATGGTCATTAGTTCTGGGAATGTCATTTTCGAGCCTGAGACCTGAAAAACAGGCTCAGGGCTTAACTATAGACTAGTAGTACTTGTTTATAAAAAGTCTCTACGCAAAGGTTAAGTATCCTTTCCATGAGTACCTTTCTTTCTTTGTTTTCAATAAATATTAACATATGAATACAAAAAAAACATACGAGTATCATTTAACTTTGGCAATTGTCATACAAAATATATACACCAGAAATAAATATCAATGGGTCAATATGCGTAGTTTGTTTGCACTGGGTCCCCTGTTACACATCCTCATATCAGTTAAAGACTTTGGGTGTAACCCAAGCAATCTGTTAAAAACAAATAAAGACCTCTTTTAACGTGTTATTTATTTGTGTTTGTTTACATTGTCTTTTCTTTTGACTAATATGACTTGTACACATGAAGAGCGAGACTGATATCAAGCTTAGTTGGTGGCAACAGTACATAAGGCAAATTAACTGAATGAGCATATACTTTGTTGTGGTTCAATAATGTCATGTGCTGACACCATACATGAACTCTGCCTCGTCTATCAGAGAAACTAGCACTCAGTCAGTGGCTGAGAAAACAACCTATATCTTTATCTGCTTTTACCATATCCTGCCTGTTCAACATATGGGGCAATATGTATCTTTACAATCGTATTTTCTCAACGGTAACAAATGATAATAAAAAAACAAGACCTACATTGGAGACAAAACAAGGCCACACAACCAACAACAACAGAAAAAGACAAAAAAGATAGTATAAAAGTGTATTATTTGCAAAGGGACACAAATATCATGAAAATAGCCATCAAACATGCTTTATTTGTATGTGCTTTTGCTTTTAAAAATATTGCAATAAAAGCAGAAATTAGGACTTTCTGAAAGTTGCCTAACTGTTAGACAAACATAACAAAAACAGTGAAAACAATTATTATTGATACATTAATATTTCCAAAGCTGTAGCAAAAGGGACAATATTTATAGCCAATCAAATAAAAAATGGCCATCAGTAACATTCATGTATTTAGTTGTATGTGCTTTTAGTAGATTGCTTCTAAAAGAATTGCAATAAGAGCAGAATTGATACCGAAAGTTGGAGCGATATTTTTTGTAACTAAAGGAGATTTTTTTTCAAATGCCAGCTGTCAAGATATTCAAAAATAGACAATTTACGTGGAAATAGTGGATAGAAGTGTGCACCTAACTAAGTGTAGCACAGTCGCTGTTGCGGCAATAAACGGAGCAGTAGAGGAGCTACAACATCCGGGCAATACTCAGCTTACACAGAAACGGAATGGCGGAGGTAAGTGAGCGAAAACGAGGAATGTAACGAGTCAAATTAGAGAATAAATAGAGCGAATTTAACACTTTTGTCACGTCGTGGGGCACAAAAGAGTGTTACGGTGTCAGCGGCTGGGAAACCCCGGTTCAAAGAGGGGCTACGGGGGTGTTTTAAGTGAAAAAGCGGGGGGAGAAATGGAGAAGCTCTCCAGCGAATCGCCTCTCTCCGCGTTCTTAGCTTTAAAGAGCCATTCCCTCCTCCGCCTTGATAGTAAATCCGCATAAAACAAAAGGCAGGGGTCTAACACGGTGGTGCTGAACTGTTTCAGGTGCGAAGTGAGACGAAGTGAGTAGAAAAAGTTGGGAGGGATGTCACGACTTGTCGGCGGTAAACTCCAAAACGTCCCTTTCGGAAATATTGAGAAACTAGTTCCTTCTTGTGTAGCTGGGGAGGAAGAGACGTTCAGCACCAAGTCACAGGAAAGCGCCCCTAGTCAGGCACCCAATGCTACAGACACACCTTATATTTACATTTTACACTGGACTTTTTATTCTAATTTACCAAGAAGTTGTGTGTGAAGAAGTTTAATGTAATTCAATGAGTGGTGGCACGCTGGTTGAACTACGGTGGGCTACGTCCTCTGTCCTGTAGCCTGCTGCACGAAGTTTCTACACTTCTGTGTTAGCCTCTTATGTGGCCTCAACTTGCATGGCTGCTTCAACTACATTTGTCCCACTTTGACTTCATTATTTTAGCCGAAAGCCTGTATAGAAAACATGTTGACAAAGTAAGAGAATGTGCTTTCACCCCATATGGAAAACTATTCGCTGAACATTACGTTTTTATTTTAAGTAGTATCACACCAAAACTAAAGCTGTAATCAGTGGTGTAAAGTAACGAGGTACGTTTACTCAAGTAGGCTACTGTACTTAAGTACAGTTTTGAGTTACTTGACTTGACTATTTCCACTTTCTGCTACTTTGTACTTCTCCTCAACTACAACTCAGAGGTAAATACTATTCTTTTACTCCACTACATTTACTAAGTAACTTTAGTTGCGTTTCAGATTTGGATTAATGATGTGAAATGTATTCAACTCTTAAATCAGACTTTAGTTCCACCTGGAGTAAATCCACAAGCTACCCTGCAGTCTACAAAGTCATTCAAACTAGCTGCACCTTTACCAGCTTTGAGAACACTTTAAAGATCAATAATTACAATCAAAACGTATCATATTATTCTTAAATGGGCAATTCTGCACAATGACTACTTTGACTCTTGGTACTTTAAGTATATTTTGATGCCAATACTTATCTACCTTTACTTGAGTAATATGTTGATTGCATGACTTTGACTTGTAACAGAGTATTCCTACTTCTACATCCTCTGTCCTGAAGCCGGCTGCACAAAGTTTCTTCACTTCTGTGTTGACCTCTTATGGCTGCATTAATTACATTTGTTCCACTTTGACCTTCTTATTTTAGACCAAAGCCTACTTTGAAAAACATGTAGGAGAATGTGTATGAAGAACTATTAGCTGTTATGCTTTGATTTTAAGTAGTAGGCCCTTTTATCAAACCAAAACCACGACTGTTGTGGGTTTGTTTATTATTTTCTGTGATTTTCAAAAGATAAAAAGCTACAATTCAGTGCCACGCGTAGATTACAATGTATAATACAACGCGTACCCCTACATCTTAAACCACCCCTACGGTGGTTTAAGATAATAAGGACTTTTTTTGCACTTCTCTAAAAACAGTACACAAAGTGCTTTACATAGCCTAAAATAGAAATGTATAAGAACAAATGATAACCCTTATAAAATGAGATACAACTTAACACATCAATAAAGTGGAGATACAAGTGTGTGCCAAAAAATAATAATTCAAAAGTCAGGGATCAGCCATTTGCTTCTTCACGTTGTTTCTGTGGCAGGAATGTATAGGAATGTACCTCCATGTTGTAATTCCTTTGCATGCTGCTTTACGTGACGGTACAAACAACTCTGTGTTTGTTTGTGTCTGCAGGTGGGTGAAAAGCCCCTGAAGAGAAGTGTGCATGTCGTGGTCTAGTGGAGAGAGGATGAGGAACTGTGAGGAAGACCCTCAGCAGGAGAAGCGGAAGTGTTAACCAGCCTTAGAGGAGTTTCAGAGGACGTTCGCCCCATGAAGATGGCCGCACAGTCCCACACTGTACGCTCAAGTTCAGCCATCTACACTAAAGTTAGTGACTGTATGAACACCTCGGACACTTTCTGCAGACGTCACTGCATCACTAACAAACCCATACACATTAGTCTTACTATTCAAAATGTATGCTTTGATTGAAATCTCTAAAGTCATAGCTTAATAATTGACCATGGTGTTATGAGGTTGTTTCCAAATGTATCTGAAGTTTGGTTTGCGAGATAATTATACATTATATAGTTTATTATGTAAACTACACCGTTTAAAATCAGAGGACCAAAATCATTCATCACCTTATGTAACTAAATGGAAAAAATAAACAAACTAAAATAAACAAATTAAGTTCAGATATTCACACATCTTTTTTTCTGTAAACTGATGACAAAAACCCCTCGGACTAAAATGAGCAATGACCCCGTCGCCTTCTTGAAATCTTTTGGGCCAAGACCAAGCCCAGTGCATTGCAGGTCTCCCTTGAAAAGAGATCATTGATCTCAATGGGATTTTACCTGGATAAATAAAGGTTTAGCTAAAAGTAGACTGAAATGTGTTTCTGAAAACATTATAGGCGAGAAATAAGCAATGCAGAAACCACATCTTGATTAATATTTGATATTTTAGCTTTTTCTGCGTTTTCTCTACCTGTGGTTTAATCTTGTAAAAGTTATTTGGAGTGCTATTAGAAGTGAGAGGGAACTACTTTTCTTACAGATTTTATCTGCCGGGATATAGTGTTGGTTTCAGCGAATATAAGGAACAACATTGTTGACAAATGAAGTTACCAACTGTATCTTTAACTCCTTAAATGTGACTGACACGAAGAAGGCTTTTTTTTTCTGGGTATTTGTCCATTTGCCTTTATCCATTCTCCATTTGTCATGAGTTGGAGATGTCTTTCCCATTTGAGAGGGACTCTGCAAACTGAGTGAAAGCTAGGGAGACATTTGGGCAAAAAGAATCTAATCTTCTCCCTCTGTAACCGTGTGTCTGAAGGCTGGGGAGCTTCCTCTGGAGGAGCTGCTGGCTCTGTACGGCTACACCATGTCAGACCCAGAGAAGGAGACCTGTCACATGACTGCCAGCCTGCCAGGCATGACACTGGACAAGGCGAGATGCAACGTGAATGACTGAAATGCGATTACTTAATTCTGTGTTCGCCTCTGTGCTTTGATTTAATTTGCTGTTCCATTGTTGTATTTGACAGGATCAGATTACCGAGGATCTCTTTCCTGGGGAGGAGGAGTCGGAGTCGTCAGCAGATTATCTCACCCCCTCCGTCACCTCAAACACCTCAGATCTGCTCCGCCGCCTGCAAGGTAACAAACACATGGACGTACATTTACCATCACCATATGGCGCAGAATAAAAGGAAAGAAAATGGTGGCTTTGCGTCATTAATTCAATTCAAACGGAACAGCTTTTGACCCAAATTGATGATCTGAAACCTTATGGTAGTAATAACAGAAAGCGCCATTTTTGTAACATTTGATTTTGTGGAATATTTTCTCAACATTAGATTTAAAATCAGTGCTTTTGCTGATATTGCAGCGTGTTATTTACAGCCACCAGTGCCAGGAAATTACATTTTATTTCTGTATACTATCATATGAGAACTTCCTGGTATGCTACCATGTTCTGCTTTATGAGTCTTTTTCCAACTTTGTAGTGACATTTTTGTTGCTGAGTCCACAAAATATCAAATACGTGGCACGTATGCAGCTTTGTCCGTTTGTTTCTCTCAAGCCTTAGTAGAGGAGATGCCTTTCGCCTCTTTGATTCTTCACCCTGAATTGTATTTATACGGAGTTTAAAGTATTGCATTTTTGTTTCACTAAGTCCACTGTCTCTCTATAAATCCCAGTATTACTACTGCTTCATTATCTCAATCGGCTTCACTTGTCGAATAATGTTTAAAACATTTTAAGAATTACATAAATATAGATTTTCACAAATGAGGTTTCGAAAAAAGTTATATTGCTGCATCTAGAGTTTTGAGATAATTTCCAGACATGCAGTGAGGATTTAAATAAAACCAAAAGGCCGGATAAATTAGATTTAAAAAAAAAAAAAAAAAAAACAGTATAACACATCCCTCAATTTGTTATTTTGAAATATGTGATATGTAATCTTAGCCAGAAGACAAATGTGGAGACTGACATCCCAGAGTTCGATTGGATGACTCAATGTAATGTAGCAATAACAAGAAGTGCACACACAGCAGTAAAATCATTTAACGGGTAGATTGTGGGTTTTCACATCTATCTGTTCTTGTTCAAACGTTAAGGACCATCAGCAATACCCTGAATGATCTCGCCATGTTTATCACGTTCGAGCCATTCAGAGAGCAAGGGCCAATCAGGCAGACCCTCAACATCATAACTCCTGCCATCAGGAAGGAAGCATCTTTTTTCAAGAGGCCCCCAAAAGGATATCATAGACCTAGTTTCCCTTCCACTCAGACTCTTTGGTTCATTTATTATAATGAAAACCACCTTTTTGTCTCCTGTTTAAAGTATATATATTAAAAATGTTGTATCATGTGTATTGGCTGTGTTGAATTCTGTTTGCAAACCGAATTGCTCGTCAGGAAAAGATTATCAAATCCAGTCAAATATATTCTGTCTTTCAGGTGGAGACAAAGACACATTAGTCAGCTACTCAGATGAAGACTTGGATGATGCCTTTATTCCCTCCAAAGAAGAGCACAAGGTAGGCCACTCAGGGCAAACACATATACACAACAAATAGGAAACTATCAAATCGGTAGGGTGCAGATTCGTTGCCACCACTGCTGTAATGTGTGTCAGAATGAAGACTAACCCCGGTTCTATAGCCCCCTTTCTTAACCGCAAGTGTGTCGGATGCTTTTTTTCACTCACACCTCTAACGCAAGGAATGCACTCTCATTGTAACCCTGTTGCATCGGGTGCTGCGAGACAAAAAACCTCTCAGTCACAAACAATTTCACCTATTTGTTCAAACTCCACAAATAAAGCCTTAAATGAAAATGAAATAAAACGTAGAGAAGCTGGACCCTTACATGCACACGCACACAATCCACAGGAAGCAGGTCCGTGAGTGCAAGTCTGTTATGTGCACACACACCTGGCAGTGGAGGTTCTTACTCTGTCAAGTTGCGAGTATGCAAACAAAACAGGAAATGGCACTTCAAAATATAAGCACCTGGAAATTAATTCGCCTTTCTGATGATTCCTTTCAGAAAGACCCACTTTGCATCCAACCAGTTAGGAACCCCCGCCCTAAAGCACTCGCTAAATGAGACCAGCATTTATAAAATGATCATCATGCTTTATGGAGAAGACTTGAAACGAGCGATTAAGACAATAAACTCGGCAGGAAAAATGTACTGAGGTAATAATTCAAGTGAGAAGTTGATGTATTCGGCGCCAGAGTCTCTTTGTTGGGCAATCTGTGGTAGGGCTAACCCATACAGTGGTGGGGCTCAAGTCAGTCGCGCTATATCGCCCCCCTTGACAGTGAAACGCCACGCGTGAGGTTTCGATTATTTCCCTGTCTCAATCCAAATGGAACTGTATGAAAGAAAACGGCACATTTGTCTTGTAGTAAATAAAAAGGGATCCCTGTGAACGTATGATAGTACACGTTGAAGATCCAATGGGGATACTGAATGGCGGTTCCGATTGATCTCAATCAGTAAGGCGTGACGCAGACCCAACGTTTCGTTGCTCTGATTGGCTGTAGGTCTGTTCAAATTGCATTCGGAGGCATTTTGATCTGACCGCGGCCGCGCTGATATTATAACGCCAGAGAATGTCCACACCTTTAGTGTATAAAACTCCCCCACTACTTAGACTATTCCTTGCACCCCTCTTCTCGCATAAGCCCGAATGGTCATATTGCGTCAGTAACGTGCACTTGTTGCTACAGCAGCAGGATCAGTTTGTGTGTTGTGGACACGACCGTATATTTTCGCAATCCGTGTTCTCAACATTTAGCATTTTGTTTATTATTTAATTTAATTTGCTTACTTCCATTTTTCATGGTGGGGCTAAGGTGGGGCTAAGCCATGTCTTGGTATGGCTGTAGCCTCCCCCAGCCATACCCTGGCGCCGCCACGGTTCATCGACAACCAGAGAAGTCTCTCTGATATTCCAGAGAGCACAAGTTTGAGACACTTCTGATTGGTTTTATCCTTCAGACCTGGTGTTTGCTGCTTCCTTACATTTACTGTGACGACACCGCTTCACTTCCAATGGTTCCCTCCAATCGCCAAAGCTGTCTGCTGTCTGAGCGCAGCCAACGCCTCTCTCTCTCTCTCTCTCTCTCTCTCACAAATATTTATTTGTGGCTCACGGCTGCCAGAGATAATGACAAAAGATAATGTGTAATGATTTCCTTACTTTCCAATAATGTGTCTGTCTTAGACTTAATCCTTAAAGCAGCAGAGCGTCAGATGTTCCTGTGTCTCCTATACTTTGTCATGAGTTTAAATCATTGACTGCAGGACTTGCTGAATTCAAATTGATTGATTGAGGCCACATTGCCGGACTTAAATAGCATTGTCCAGAAAGGACTGGCTCCACGTAATCATTCTGGTATCGGGGGGGAAAACGCCTTTTTGTATTCCTGCCAAATAGAAAGTGCACATAGCGTGAGATACAAGGCTGACTGCAGACTTCTACCCACAGTCTGCATCTGATGAGTCAGACTAAACCCAAAGTAACATCCCAGGACATGGGACAAGATTTCAACTCAACCGTAGTCGTCACTTACTTGCTGGCTTTACTTGAATGGCAATAAAATACAGCACTTAGAAATGTTTTTTCATTCATGCAAGCCAGAAGAAACACCCCTCCATTCCAAATCTAAAGTAGCCTCGTCCCTTTGATCTGAGACCTGGTTCTGTTCACGTCTCCCCGAAGAAGCCTGCCACCCATCATGTCTTAAAGAGTGTCTTTTTGGGTGTGTATGACCCATTTGAGAGCTTTGACAGATTGCCTTTGATTCCATTCTCAGGAGATCATGGTTGGCTCTATGTACCAGGCCAAAATCCCTCCACTCAGTTCATGTACCACCCAGGAGAGAGGTAAGCCTGTGACAAGATGTGAGGATGTTTTCATGGTTAGTTGAACTGCTGTTGTATAGAGAATACATGTAACATGTTTCATGAACTGTGTACGAAACAGTCCCAAGAACTAAGTCATGTCAGGGTTTTAAAGCCTCTGTGTAGAAAAACATAGATTATAGGTTTTTAAGAAGTCGCTGCAAAACACGTTTCTCTTCCTAATTCCCCATCGTCTTCCTCTCTTTACCTTCCTCTGTTCTTTCAGCCTGCAGCGGGGAGGACCAGTTGCTGTGGAAGCCGGGCGTTCTGCCGGTACAGGCAGTGGAAGAATTTTTGCTTAATGCACAGAGGCCGTTTAACCAGGAGGGGGCAGCGTGCACACAAACACAAGGACACACTGTGCGGGACAACCAACAGGTAGGCAACTTCATACTGCTTCACATAAGACAGTGTAGGGTCCAAGTTCAACTCTAAGGATCTTAGCATTTTGGTTAAACATTATTGGGATTTGATTATTGGGACTGGGCTTTAAAATACTTGGTGGCTTCACATTGTATCTTAATTTCACTGAAATACTTTATGTTTCTCAATGGCTGCTCAAGAGAAGGGGGGGGGGGGGGTTGGGACAAAACGTATAACATCTTAAACAAAACCAAATGATATTTCTGAATAAGACTCATGCTGGAAGTCTACACCACAGTATGCACGCGCATGTGTTTAAGTGGACGGGAGAGCCAGCACAGGTGCATCTGAATGCATTTGAATGTACTATTACCCTTTAATGTATATGTCAATAATCGCATGTTTCGACCTACCTCAACTCGATGCAGTTGGTATTAGATCAAGGTTTGCTACTGAACGAGTGCTTCTGGAATCCACTCAGTGTAAACAGAGATCAGGTTCTGCAGCTATTCTCTTTGTGACAGTCTGACCTTTTCTCTCACCCCTCCTCTTGATCCTCAGGCTCTGTACGAACTAGTGAAATGCAACTTCAATGCAGAAGAGGCACTGAGACGAGTAAGCTTCAATGTGAAAGTGTTCAGTGGTGAGAATCTGCTATTATACTTATTAACAATGCACTCAAAACCAAGACTGTGAGAATGAAATCCTCCCTAATATAAAAATAATTGTATTCAATTGAACTCACAAGTGTTTCTTAATACGCCTCCCTCTCCGTAGAAGAGCTTTGTGCCTGGAGCGAGGAGGAGTGCAGGAGCTTCGAGCACGGCTATCGGGTTTACGGGAAAAACTTCAACCTCATCCAGGGGAATAAGGTGAGAGCTCAGTCCTATCTCAGTCCGTGTACATGTTGTCGAATGTTTTAAATTATTCTAAAAAACATGTTATTTTTTATTTCATTTAAATTAATTATTCCAAACTTCCTTTTTGTACCAATATTTGTATTCCATTTTATTTGATTTTGTCTTTTTATTATTGCACATTTTATTTGCACTTTTTATGTTTTTTATTTGAAATATTCTTATGTTATTTCTTTATTCTTAATTTTTGTTTGTTTATTTCTCAAATGGAACAACCGTCATGAAACCTTTTACCCCCCTGGATAAAAATGAAGTTTTCTTATTTGGTTATTTGAAGGGAGGTAAAGGTAACGTGTGTTGGGGGAAATGTCCCTAGGCCCAAACCTTTGACCCAGTTCATCAGCTTGTCCTGCCCTCACTGAGCACAGGCCTGCTACCTTGGGCTGCTGTGCTCTCAGTGTTGTGTCTGCCTGTTCCTGCCTGTTGGCGTCAGCTGATAGAGGTGTTATGGTTTTATCTTGTTATGCAGCATGTTGATTCGTCTCTCAGAACTAGCTAAATACACGGGTCTGGGGGAGAGATCTTCAGAATTCTCCGGCCGAAGCTCCAAATAAACCATCAGTGTTTGCCATCAAAGTTCCTGCTCTACCCGTGTCTCTCGGAGTCCTGTTTCCATCACAACGTGTTCCTCCTCCTCAGGTACGAACGCGCTCCGTTGGCGAGTGTGTGCAGTATTACTACATGTGGAAGAAGTCTGAGCGCCACGAGTACTTCACCCAGCAGACGACCAGGCTGAGCCGCAAGAAGTTCAGCCTGCAGTCAGGGAGCATGTGAGTACTGCTGCAACAACAATGACACAATGTCTATCAAAGCCTCATATGTAGGATAACTATGAACTCTTTAAGTACATAGACTAAGACAAGACAGTGGTTCTCAAACTTTTTCTGTCAGGCCCCCCCTTTGGAGAAAAAAAAAAGTCTGGCCCCCCCAACACAAATAGTCAGGCTCAGTGATTTATTTTGGGGGTGCTGTGGGGTAGCTTGACGTTTCATAGAGGGTGCTCAAACATTTAGGGTTTCCCATTAATGTACCGGAGCTACAGTGGAATGTTCTACTGCAACAATCCCCACACGCGTCGTATATACACAGTGTACCCGCGACTGTTACAATGAAGGCTCGATAATCAGCTCACGGCATATAGGTGTAAGCAGGGGTCAAGTGCTATTTTTACAGGTGGTGTGTGTGGACCTCACATAGGGGGGTCCGGGGGCAAGCTCCCCCGGGAAGATTAGTTTTTAAATATTGAAGTTAAAAGCATCAATCTGGTGCACTTTGAGAGCAACATCAAGAGATCTATGGATACCTCTCTCAACACCCATTTGAAACGGAACTGTAAACAGATTTACTATTTCTTTATGGATATTTTACAAATCACCCTTTTAAACTTTATTCTTGTTTTACTGTCATACAGTATTTCATACCAGTTTTTCATTTATTCTCTTATTTTTTTATGACTATAATGATCATATAAACGTGTGCCTCGGAAATAACTGTTTACATTAATGGTGACCAAAACGTTTGAGACCCACTGAGATAACGCTGAGAGAGTCCTTTAGCTCACTGAGCCTCTCAGTCTGACGGGAGAGGACTCTCCTCCACTTTGTTGTTGAAAAGACTCCTTATATCCGTTAGCGTAGCTCGCTAGCACCAGAAGCTAACAACAACGATCTGCGGTACCGGTGTGCTCTCTCTCGCTCTCGCACACAAAATGGCTCGTTCCACAGACACACACACACACACACACACACACACACACACACACACACACACACACACACACACACACACACACACACACACACACACACACACACACACACACACACACACACACACACACACACACACACACACACACACACACACACACACACACACACACAGCCGAGCTTTAATGAAACACAGAGACCCAGACGTAATAGTACTGCATCATATTATTTTCGAATCAATAATTTTTCAAATTATGTTTTTTTTATAACAATTGTTCCTCCTGGTCTCTCGTGCCCCCCCTGACTCCATACATACATGTTGTGTGAACATGCACATGAGCCCTTTCTAATTTCTGCTATTCAGTTTAATGAAATCCCAGAATATTAGAGACGAGTAAGGCTTATTTCTTCTGCTCTGTTTCCCAGAATATGCTTCTATTGTATTTATTCCTGCAGTGAGCATTTCCTGCATGTTCTCATCTGACCTTCCCATTCAATCTATTACAGTCCTGTTACCAGAACCTCTTTGAGAAACACCAGACCATTTTTAAAGCTGTTCATTTATTTATTCCCATTAGCTGGAGCTCTGTCAATGCTATTCTAAGTAGGAATCCATTGGGTATCAAATCATGAAAATGTGTTTTTACCCTGCACTACTTAAAGCTGAAGCATTACTGCAGAGTATCCCGATGAAGTAATGGAACTGGAATTCATGTTTATTTTATTATCCAGAGCAACAGGTTTCTTTGTGCCATTTCTCAAATGTTTGTACTAAATGTGTTTCCATTCCCCTCCATGTGACCAATGAGATCAGTTCAGGGCGTGTGCATTAGGGCGTGTAACTCTCGTGCGCTGTGGGTTTAATCTGTTATTGTTGCTTGATAACTTTACACCATTGATGCTTACACTAACAGTGTTTTGTGTGTTGCAGAGAGGATGGCGAGCAGGACGGGGAGGGTGGGGAGGTGGAGGGAAGCAACTCCTCCTCAGGCTTGTCGTCTCGGGGCTCCACGCGGCAGCTGGAGTCCCCGGTCCCTCCACAGTCCAGCCTGGAACTGGACAAACAAGGTAAACAAACACATGATGTGGTGACTTAAATACTGGAAGCTGGAAAGTCCATTTGCTCTCTTTCAGAAGGCTAGAACTAATAGTGAAGCGAGGGTTTCAGCCCTAAGACCCTAAACTATTATTCCTATGATCTCATGTTAAGGCAAGAGAGAACCGCTTTGAAACGAGCACAAAGAAGTAGTAGGAAACATATCAATTGTAAAGTGAGTTGAATTTGAGCTGCGCATTTTTCTTTATAAAAACCATTTACATACCATGTCAGGCACATATCCATCATCTTCTTTGTACATACACTTCCACAGATTTCATTTTGTCTATTGAATGTCCTATTTTGAGTTCATTGTTTGCCTTTTTTCAAACATCACATTATCATTATCTTATTTTATAAACATTTTTCAACTCTCACCCTTTTTGTTTTTCCCACATCTTTTTGTTTTTCCCTCCTGTGTGTCCTGTGTTGTTGTGTATGTGTTTGCATGTACACTCGTTGTCATGGTACTCCAGAGGAGGAGAGGA
Source organism: Pseudochaenichthys georgianus (assembly GCF_902827115.2). Classification (NCBI taxonomy): domain Eukaryota; kingdom Metazoa; phylum Chordata; class Actinopteri; order Perciformes; family Channichthyidae; genus Pseudochaenichthys; species Pseudochaenichthys georgianus. The sequence continues at coordinate 4,426,608 of NC_047506.1, read as the reverse complement.
GACCCCGCCGCAGACGAACTCCCCGCTTTCTCTTAAAGCCATGAACTCGCTCCAGGCAGGCCACAGAACGCAGGCCGGGCCTGCAGGTAAACACAAGAGAAATGTAGAGACTCTAAATAATGTGTTGATTGGTAACAGATCTCAAAAACGTTCCTGTGGGATAATTCACCGCAAATTAGATCCAACAGCTACGTAGCGTAGAGCCTCACCTGGCTGTTCAGTACATGATGTCAGATATAATGAGTCATTCAAGAATACATTCAAATGTACTTGACTTTTGTGTTGGTTAAAAAATTAATATATATTTGTAGTCAAATCTGGTCCAATTGTAACCATGGTGGGTCAAGGCTTTTATTAGTCATACGTACATAGCTACAGTGTAGTTACGACAATGAAAATCTTCGGTCATAATAATGGAAGTTGAATTCCAACTACATGTTTGTGGGGAAAAACTTTAACTCTAATTCAAAATTAAACTTGTATTTACTAAGGACATGTTTTGGTTGGTACTAATGGCAGCAGGGCTTATCAACAGCATACACAAACAACAGTCAAATGTATAAGGACTCTCACAATGCAAAGTGTTGAAATAAATACCACTGATTCATCTTTCTGTGAAATATAACCACACCTTAAGAACAACTCACTGCTGATAGTTTACAGATGAAGTCATTCATTATGCAACAATATACTGTATAAACAATATAATAATCATAATAATACATTGTATTTACAAGTGCTTTTCCTGGTGCTTAAAGATTCATAATTCCCATCCAACCTCTATTCAAGCATTTTCATCGCAGTATCAAAACTAAATATCACTTTCAAGCAGCTGTTTTTACTATATGTCACACGTTTAGGTGCACTTTAGCTAGTTTAAAGGGGACCTATTATGCAAAATCCACTTGTTCCTGTCTCTTCTACATCAACATGTGGAAAGAGATTCTGAAAGTTTTAGGAAAAAAGATTCTCTCTCTTTTTGTCCTCATCCATTTATATAAAAACCTGTCTTTTTTTTGGCCACTTTATGATGTCATAACGATTTTTTTTGGCTTGTGTAACCATTAGCCAATCACCAACCAAGGTACCCCCCCCCCCCCACACCTTATCACCTGAATCTCCTCCTAGAGCTCCATTGTGTTCTTTTTAACCAAATATCTCTCAGAGGGGCGTGGGGAGGGGCTCCTTATTTTCACCTAAAGTAACAGACATGGGCCGTTTCTCAATCGCAAGTAAAACTGCTGCAGAGCAACTATTTCAAGTATACTACGTCATCGAGTGGCACCGAAGGACTGTTTAAATGCATGTTAAAAGCCCAGCATTCTGCGCCACTCTATGACGTAGTATACTTGAAATAGTTGCTCTGCAGCATGTGTACTCGCGACAGAGAATCAGCACTTTTGAAACAGGGCTGAAACAGAGGGGGTTATGGGTAATGCTGCAATGAACATGTTCAGTATAAATCTCAGAGCTATAATATATTGATGGAAAACAGCATACTAGGGGACCTTTAATTGAAACTTCAATGAATCGAACCGTTCTGGATCAGATGAAGCGACATCACCTGACCTGAGTTTCAGACGTGTTGTTGATCTGTCTCCCTCAGACGGTGCTCTGGTGTCAGACCTGTGTGGAGACGGATGTCCTCAGTTCGACTGTCCCTTCTCCCTCCTGCCTCTGGACCATCTGCGGGACCCCGGCTCCGGCAGTTGTTGTCCCTCAGCTCAGCTCCAGCCCCCCCCTCAGTGGAGCCCTCCGTCCCGCCACGAGGACCCCCGTCTCTCCGGCCCCTGTTTCTACCAGCTGCATATGTGTGGTGGACCTTTTGTCTCTGAGGACGGAGATGCAGCGGGCGGAGGGACGCCCCCCCCCCACGGGCTGCAGGTGGAGTTCAGCCTCCCCTCTGCCTCCCCCCCCTCCTCCTCTGTCCTCCCATCACACTTCCAGACACTTGGCGGCCTGCTGCACTCCTCCCCCGTCCAGCACCCCCCCCCCTCTCACACAGTGATGGGACATGGGGAAACTGAGTGGTACTCTTCATGAGATGTGTGCTGGTGTTTGCTCGCACCGGACGTTGAGAAACCAGGACACAAAGTGCATTTCCTTAACTTTGATGACAAGCATGGAACTCGTACGCTGACACACTTGAACCCTCTTTCCACGGTGGAAGGACACGTGTTAATCACTCCTTCAGGTGTCGATGATGTGTTTATGAACTGTTTGTGACAACGACCTGCACCAGGGCAGATACATTGGTTATAAATGTGAAGCACAGTGCAGGTGATGAACTGCAGTGGCTAGCAGTCATTTTTTAAACAGATCAATTATTTACAATGTTAACCACTGTTTCTTTGTTTTCTTATTTATCAGGGTGGAACAGTTTAACTGCAGCTCAGATTTTTTTTTTAGGTTTGTTTTGCATATTTTTTAACAGTTTTGCAGCCGGTTGAGATCTTCCTCTGGAAATATGACCATGGAGTAAAATGTGTCCCTTCAAAACTAAATAATTTATTTAAACCTTTTGTTTGAACGTCACCTTTTAATAAGTCTGTAACTAGCTCTCCCTCTCCTGTCCCTGATGTTGATCATGTCTGTATTTCCAACCTCCACTCCACCTGTCTGAACATGTTTGGCACAAGAGTCAATCTAATCAATTTTGTTTTATATACGAACAGCTTAAACCAGATGCTTCATATTTTTCCGGATCTATTTTTTATTTCGGATTTATTGAATTTTTCATCCTTTGAAGAATTAAATCGAGATTTATAAAGTCGCGGTGCTTTGTCGTCATTTCTGAAAAACACGGTGCATATTCGGTATCATTAGGAAGCGGTTTGACATGAATAATAGCCATACAAATAAATGGTGTTAAGTCGGTGTCCATGGAAACATAGGTAAGTGAATGCGATCACACTTCCTCGGGATCTCCAACTGATGATCCCCATGAGCCGAAGTCAGTTACCATTGATTTGGACAAATGGATCAGAAAAGAGAGCAATTAAAGTTAATTGGATTTTTTTATGGACTTTTATTAATCCCCCGTGGGGAAATTGTTTCTCTGCCTTTGACCCATCCTAGTGTTAGGAGCAGTGTGCTGCCATTTTGAACGGCGCCCGGGGAGCCGTGTGGGGAACGGTGCCTTGCTCAGGGACACCTCGGTGGCACTTGGTCTTTCCGGGACTTAAACTGGTGACCTTCCAGTTGCCAAGCCAAGTCCCTATCGACTTCGCCACCAACGCCCCATTGATTGAGATGCATCTTGTTTTGTATCAACATTACAAAAGATGGTGGGGTATAAAGATAATCAGAATATTTAAAACAAAATGTGTTGCAGCTCGTGCTTGCCTCTTTAGTCTAAGTGAGATCTGATCAGTGGACACGGTTGATCAAAGGTACATTTTCCTCTAAAATGTGTCTTTCAGCCACCTCTGCCAGACATATTGAAATAAACAGAAGGCTCCTTTATATGAATGCATTAACATTTCCAAAAATGACATGGTTCTCCACTTAGGATGTGCAATACAGAATCTCCACTTTTTCTTACCGGTATCCACAAATTCTCGTTTCCCCTTGAATGAGATCTGTAAATCTGTTCATATTCAACCTGCAGTGTGTTTCTCTAAATAAATCTGCCAGTTGCAGAATGATGAAGACTGGACCGTGGTGTGATGGCATAGATACAGTATGATAAAGACTGGACCGTGGTGTGATGGCATAGATACAGAATGATAAAGACTGGACCGTGGTGTGATGGCATAGATACAGTATGATAAAGACTGGACCGTGGTGTGATGGCATAGATACAGTATGATAAAGACTGGACCGTGGTGTGATGGCATAGATACAGAATGATAAAGACTGGACCGTGGTGTGATGGCATAGATACAGTATGATAAAGACTGGACCGTGGTGTGATGGCATAGATACAGTATGATAAAGACTGGACCGTGGTGTGATGGCATAGATACAGTATGATAAAGACTGGACCGTGGTGTGATGGCATAGATACAGAATGATAAAGACTGGACCGTGGTGTGATGGCATAGATACAGAATGATAAAGACTGGACCGTGGTGTGATGGCATAGATACAGAATGATAAAGACTGGACCGTGGTGTGATGGCATAGATACAGAATGATGAAGACTGGACCGTGGTGTGATGGCATAGATACAGTATGATAAAGACTGAACCGTGGTGTGATGGCATAGATACAGTGATACATGCATCTGAAGATGGACGAAGCTACTATTGGGGGTTATTACAGCGGATGTGATTTTAACACAAGAAATAGATGAGCTTTAGGAGGCCACTTATTAGAACATGTTCATTCACCTTTTCATAATTTCATGAATAGATTTGTGTATCCGTTCAACCATACGTGTTGTTTCTTCAGCATGTGAGTGTATTTTAGTCGCAGGTCTGAGCTATCCTATTGATTTCTGTTCTGTCTATTACTGGTGGAGCTCTTCTTGATATTCCTGTTAAAGTCACGCCGTGTTTCAGATCAATGATGGTTTAGTGTCTGTTTACATACAGGGTTGGAGGGAGAGGCTCCAGGTCAGGCACTGAATCACTGCCTTTTAATTCATTTATTTTTATTTTAGCAATGTATACATCTTACTGCTTCTGTTATGTTTGTTTATAATTATTATATTTTGTAAAGAAAAGGAAGAAACTATTAAAATGAATAAGTTGAAATGCTATGTGCTTGTATACATTATTTTAAAAGCTGATAAAGTGTCTTGTTTGTGCGATAGATGTCGTATATATCACAGTCTCAATATTAAGTGCACATAGAAGGAAAATTCACATGTTAGAAATACACACACAACTATTTTCTTGTTGCAAAAAGATATTTTTAAAATCCACAAACGTTTTAATGTACACAGGAATAGTCACCATACTATAAATGAAAATCCACATCTAAAAAAATGTGTTTCTTTGAATATATATCCCTTGTATGGTATTCGGGTCTGTGGGACCCGTTTTCATTTTCTAGCTAAAGAAAAATGATATGATAAATTATGTTTTCAAACCCACACTCAATGGCCTTGGCTCATTTTCTGTGAAGAATATATATCAGAACACATTTTCAATGACCACCCACTGAAGTATCCCTGCAATGTGTAGTACAGTGAGTATCTCTGCTGTACTGTGTGTAGTACAATAAGTATCCCTGCAGTACTGTGTGTAGTACAGTGAGTATCCCTGCAATGTGTAGTACTGTGAGTATCCTTGCAATGTGTAGTACAGTGAGTGTCCCTGCAATGTGTAGTACAGTGAGTGTCCCTGCTGTACTGTGTGTAGTACAGTGAGTATCCCTGCCGTACTGCGTGTAGTACAGTGAGTGTCCCTGCTGTACTGTGTAGTACAGTGAGTATCCCTGCTGTACTGTGTGTAGTACAGTGAGTATCCCTGCTGTACTGTGTGTAGTACAGTGAGTATCCCAGCAATGTGTAGTACAGTGAGTATCCCTGCAATACTGTGTGTAGTACAGTGAGTATCCCAGCAATGTGTAGTACAGTGAGTATCCCTGCAATGTGTAGTACAGTGAGTATCCCTGCAATACTGTGTGTAGTACAGTGAGTATCCCAGCAATGTGTAGTACAGTGAGTATCCCTGCAATGTGTAGTACTGTGAGTATCCCAGCAATGTGTAGTACAGTGAGTATCCCTGCAATACTGTGTGTAGTACAGTGAGTATCCCTGCAATGTGTAGTACAGTGAGTATCCCTGCAATGTGTAGTACTGTGAGTATCCCTGCAATGTGTAGTACTGTGAGTATCCCTGCAATACTGTGTGAAGTACAGTGAGTATCCCTGCAATGTGTTGTACAGTGAGTATCCCTGCAATACTGTGTGTAGTACAGTGAGTATCCCTGCTGTACTGTGTGTAGTACAGTGAGTATCCCTGCTGTACTGTGTGTAGTACAGTGAGTATCCCTGCAATACTGTGTGAAGTACAGTGAGTATCCCTGCAATACTGTGTGTAGTACAGTGAGTATCCCTGCTGTACTGTGTGTAGTACAGTGAGTATCCCTTCTGTACTGTGTGTAGTACAGTGAGTATCCCTGCAATGTGTTGTACAGTGAGTATACCTGCAATACTGTGTGTAGTACAGTGAGTATCCCTGCTGTACTGTGTGTAGTACAGTGAGTATCCCTGCTGTACTGTGTGTAGTACAGTGAGTATCCCTGCAATGTGTAGTACAGTGAGTATCCCTGCAATGTGTAGTACAGTGAGTATCCCTGCAATACTGTGTGTAGTACAGTGAGTATCCCTGCTGTACTGTGTGTAGTACAGTGAGTATCCCAGCAATGTGTAGTACAGTGAGTATCCCTGCAATGTGTAGTACAGTGAGTATCCCTGCAATGTGTAGTACTGTGAGTATCCCTGCTGCACTGTGTGTAGTACTGTGAGTATCCCTGCTGTACTGTAGTACTGTGAGTATCCCTACAGTACTGTGTGTAGTACAGTGAGTATCCCTGCAATACTGTGTGTAGTACTGTGAGTATCCCTGCTGTACTGTAGTACTGTGAGTATCCCTGCTGTGTACAGAGATTTCTCAGTTCTGGTGTAGTTTTAGCTACACAATACACACATGTGTTCACTGTTCACACACGACCTGCATCTTGAATGTGTTGGACATGTTAAAGTGCTGAGCGACCGTGTGTGAATGTGGAGAGCAGCAGCAGGAAAAGCCCTCGTGTGACGTCATGGTAACTGTCTCTCTTTATCTCATCGGGCCTCCTGTTCTCAAGGGCAGCTTTCAGCGGCAGACAAGGAGCTCCGCTGCTAATGACGCAAGCCTTTCATTTGAGGAGAATAAATGTCAAGTGGCCATGAAAGACGCCTCTGGGAGAGCAGCTAAATAAAGTGAAGTGTTTTTATTATTCTGCAGTCAGTTAATAGAAAACTGATGGATTCCTTAAAAGACCATTAACCAAATGACAAGTTTTCTTTCACTAAAAAAGGCAATCTGTGAGATATCATTTTATCTATTGTCTTAAATAATGAAGGTGGTTTCCACTTAGAGTGTGACTGAGGATGTACATTCATCATTCAAGTAAATAAGACTAGTTAGTAGAAGAACATCTCAGGCTAAGCAATGTCTTCTCTAATCTGCATTCAGCAATAGATGGCCACTGGTTACAGAGATTAACAAACACATTTCTTATCACAATGCACTTATTGGCCTGCTGAACAAAAGTTAGAATGCAAAGATGACCTTTTACACCTGGATGTCCCCCTTTAACTTTTAATACAATTTAAAATAGAGCTCAGCGGAAGTTCTTTCAGGAAGACTGGGTATATTGGAAGGCGTGTGGCGCAGTGAAGTAGTGCGTTGGTGTTCATATCAGGGGGTCACAGGTTCAAACCCCACTGCAGTCAGCATGTCGTTATGTGTCTGGGCAAGACACTTCACCCCAAATTGCTCCTGCGGGGAATTCCCACAGTATTGAGCATGTAAGTCTCTTTGGATAAAAGCGTCTAACAAGTAATATATATATATGTACATTCACTACACAGCTGCTTATAATCAGCTCATCACGGGCGTCTCTTTAACCTATTACATTTCACCTTATTCTCCAGCATCCAATCACCGAGCTGCAGCCACACTTTAAAATGGTTCTCCTCTCTCCTGCAGTCAGCTGTGATTTCAGGTCTTCATGCTGCCGCCCGCCTCCTCCCCATCCACCTCCTCTCATCACATCCAGTGCCAGGAGAGCTAACCCAACACCTCCTCTTCATCCCTTCTCCTCGTCAAATCCAGATCTCCAGCATCATCACCAGTGTCTAGACCCCAGAGTCTAATCGCCAAAGACTTAACATTTATGGCATGTGTCAATAAATGTTCTTTAACTAAATGAAGTCTCTCCTGATTGAACTGTATAATGGAGAAAGCTCTGAAGCTCACAGTGTTCCTTTCGAATGTTCTCCTGTTTTAAAAACAAGAATACAAAAATACAAGAAAAAAGCTATAAATATGGAAATAAATAAATGAATGTATAAATAAAAAAACATTTGTTGAGAATAAAAAAGAACACACATTATTATATATCTTTAATGTATGTTCTACATTTATTTTCAGTTACATTCATATATTAATTTCTGTGTCTGTGTGTTTCACAATATGTTGTTTTGCTTGGTAGCCTTGTATTCTGTGGAAATGACAACATTTATAACAAATGTACTTTAAATTGCTCTGAAAGTTTCAACAAGTACACGTGTCTTTAACAATATCTTGCAGTTGCCATGTTATTTTAGTTCACTTCCTCTGACCAGTCCCCCTTTTATTTGGAAGCTTTGTGTGAAGTCGACACAGTGCGAGGAGAAACACAGTGACTCTTCTCTCTTCAATACATGTTTTTAAAGCTTACAGCACGGGGAATCTCCGGCGTATTCATGTTCTGTATAAACTGTAAAGCCCTCTGAGACAAATGTCGATTTGTGATATTGGGCTAAATAAATAAACTTTGATTGACATTAATTGATGGATTTAGTGCAAGAAGAAGTACACTTCACTTCTGAGCCCTCAAGAGACATATATAAATGTTTATTAGCTTCAAAGATGGTGTTCAAGATGCAAAGGATACAAAGCTACAGTGTAGAAATGCCAATGAAATTCTTCTGACCTGAGCTCCTCCAACGATGAAACATATATAATAAAATAAGAAAAATACAAAGGCTTTGCTACTTCCTAAAACTCAGTAACAACGGTAATATCACGCACACATTTAAAAAGCAGCACAATACACACATCATCATGATAGCTGCATGGGATTGAACCCACCACCGTCTGACTCAAAGACAACAGCTCTTCCTCTCTGCCAAAGCCAAATTATGGGCTGCTGTTCAGAAATAATGACCTCATAGCCGCAATTATCCCAATCGAGATAACCGTTTTGTTGATGGAGGTTTTTTTAAATGGGAAGAAAAAGTTCATGAAGCATTAACCAAGTTAGATCCTAAGAAACCGGCTGGTCCGGACAACTTCGAACCTTTCTTTTTAAAGATAGCTGCAGATTTGATTGCACCACCTCTTACTTCTCTTTTTAACCTCTCCCTCAGCACGAACACAATTCCGAAAATATGGAAGTCAGCGTATGTCCTTCCTCTACTAAAAGGTGGGGAGGCTACTTTATTAAATAATGATAGGCCCTACATTGTCAGTTCTGGCCAAGGTTCTTGAAAGCCTTGTGAGTGAACAGGTAAAGGTGTTTTTAAGTAACAATGACCTACTATGTAAACATCAGTCAGTTTTCAGAAAGCAACAGAGCACCATCACTGCCACAATGAAAGTGGTGAATGGTATTGCTAATATCTTAGACAAAAAGCAGAGTTGCGCAGCTCTGTTTAATGATCTTTCCAAAGCTTTCACTACCATCGATCATCAAATCCTGAAGCAGAGGCTGGCCAGTATTGGCATATCCAGCCATGCAGTGGGATGGTTTGTGAACTACCTCTCTGAAAGGTCCCAATGTGTTCAGTTTGATGGGCTGTCTTCTGAGTGGTTAAACATTACAAATGGTGTACCGCAAGGTTCTGCTTTAGGTCCACTTTTATTCTCCATCTATATCAACAGCTTAGGTCAAAATGTGGATGAAGCAACTTTACATCTGTATGCAGATGATACCGTGATGTACTGTGCAGGTCCCTCCATTAAGGAGGCTGTTGTTAAATTACAGGCTGTTTTTAACATTATTCAGACTCAGCTCTCTGAGCTTAAGCTTCTTTTAAATGTAGATAAAACCAAGGTAATGCTATTTTCAAAAGCCAAAAAGACACCGGAGACAACTTTGGATATTGTTACTACGCAAGGAAAAGTACTTGAAGTGGTTACCTGTTATAAATACCTTGATATCTGGCTTGATGATTGTCTCTCTTTTAAACCTCAGGTCAATAATCTGCTTAGAAAGCTGAGGGTGAAGCTAGGTTTCTTTTTCAGAAACAAGTCCTGTTTCTCGCTTGAGGCCAGGAAAAGGCTAGTCTCTGTGACCTTGTTACCTGTGCTGGACTATGGGGATCTGATGTATATGAATACCTGCCCATTACCTGATCAAGTTAGATGCCGCCTATCACAGCGCACTGAGATTTGTCACTAGCTGTAAAGCACTTACTCATCACTGTACCCTGTATGCCAATGCAAGTCTGCCATCACTTACTGTTCGGAGACTCAGTCATTGGTACATGTTCATATATAAAGCCATGCTGGGTAAACTACCACCTTACATCTGCTCACTGATATTCTGAGAGTCGCAAGTAGCTATTGCCTAAGATCCCAGGATGTGTTGTTATTACATGTGCCAAGTGCTAGGACTGTTTTAGGCACTAAAGCGTTTATGTGCGCAGCTCCTCTAGCTCGGAACACTCTGCAAAACATTTTGAAAATGAGCATTTTAAAGTACAGCTGGATTAAATTATATTTGATACTCCTGGTACCTGTCATTGTGAATAGGTTTGTAAATTGTACCCCTGTCATTATGTTGTATGTGTCCTTTTGTTTTCTGTTGTATTTCTGTTACATGTGTAACCAATGTGCGGTAGATCTCCCGTGTAAAAGAGATCGTTGATCTCAATGGGATTTTTACCTGGATAAATAAAGGCTATAAACAAACAAACAAAAGTGAGAAAGATACCAAGGCTTAATTACATTGTTTCTAAAGGACATATTGAAGAAACCTGACTCCAGATGCCCTGGTAGCCTTAGGTTTTTCTGAACAGTAAAACATTGGCCTTCCTGCGACTGTGGCTGCAAGGGAGTGCGGTTGTCTTTCAACCAGAAGGTTGTGGGTTCTATCCCAGCCCGTGCAGCCAACATGTCGATGTATCCTTGGGCAAGATACTTAACCCTGAGTTGCTCCCGATGGCATGGTCAAGGGTGTGGGAATGTGTATGAATGTTAGTTCCGGTACACTGCTCTGTATGAATGAGTGTGAATAGGTGAATGACATGTATGTAAAGCGCTTTGAGGGGTCGTAAAGACTGGATAAAGCGCTACATAAGTACAGTCTATTTACCATTTCCTGTGATGAGTTTCAACTAATGTGTTTACAATATTTCCTCTGACAAGTCCTCTTATAACCATAACCCTAATATGAGTAGAAGACCAGTTCGTAAAATCATACCATTGTAGATGTCCAAGAGTCAGAAGGTTGCTGGTTTGATTCCCAGCATGGCAGAGTGAATTTTGGAGAGACATTTATGCAATATTTGCTCAATCAAGCATTTCCTTATTATACAGAGAAAGCAATAATAAAAGTATATGTTTGAGAATGTCACTCTTCTGAGGCAGACACTGAGATGAGGTGTCACTGTCAGAAATAGCCAGAAGGGGGCAGAAACACCTCATCTGTAAACATGTTCCCTTTAGTTGTCCACTAACATCTCCATGGTGTTTCCTTTTTCCTCCCAGATAGATTTTATTTTCACACTATTACATTTAATTGATGGTTGCACAGTACTAAATAGAATATTATAATAGTGACTACTTTTGTTTTCCCTTTAGATCATTTATTTTAGACGTGCATACAAGAGGTTTTCATAGATGGCATTTGGCTGTTTTGTTTGTTTGTTCTGGGTGAATGTATCAGAAGTTTAAAAATGTCAAAACTGAGAAGAAGAGCTTTGGATCTGTTCTTCTCTTTTTTAATGATGTATTACAGATGTACATTTATTTCCAGAGCTTTATAGCTTTTAAATCTCCATGATCAAATATCCCTTGCTCTTTATATTCTACCAATTGCTTATATACAGAAAGTCAAATAAAGCTTGTGCACCTAAGATAATCAATTTAACTCAAGGGTGCTGAGCTAATAGACCCGGGGTTAAACGCGGTGCTTGTCATGCAAACAGAATTAACTCTTACACACAAATGACTGCAAAGTGATATATGTGGCCAGCATATACAAGTGGTGGTCTGGTATTGAGTGCTGTGGGGGAAACATCCAGACCGCCTGGGGCAAAGTAAAGCATTCTGTTTGGAGTCATGCTGGTGTAAAGTCATGCTAATGTTGCTACAGTCCCAGCAGGGCTTATTAAAGTCTCCCTGCTTTTGTTAGGCAGCAGTTTTGTCCTCTATATATTTTTTTAATCACCCACCAAGTGTGCTCAGTGTGAGTCCAGCTCCCAGTGACATGGAGGTGTTGACTAATACGTTGGCACCTTAGGACCAGTTTGCTTTTCTAGTGAGCCTTAAATCTCTCTTTCATATCTGGGAGAAGAGTGCACTCTGGGAAAAGGTTCTCATCAAAACAGAGAAGTTAAAGAGTTTTGTATACTTCCTGTGGAGCTGTCATGGTGGAACTGCAGTACAGGAGGGGATAGGGCTCTCGTCTATAAGGGAGGACATCAGAAAAGGGGCAGAGATGAGTCCTCAATTAAAGTCACAACCTTATTGCAGTGCTTTAAAATGGTATAAGCGTTGAATACAGATCACGAATGAGGTCAATTGTTTCAGGATATTAATTTTTTCTTCCAAAAAGCATTATATTTTCAACTGTTATTTCATTGTACTTTCTGTTTGATCTATCTTACATGTACATCGCTTACTTAGTTATTCCTGCACAATAATGTCACTTGCACTATTTTATTACTTTTTTCTTATACATCATAACTTTATTTTTGTTGCACTGTTGGAGCAGCCTGGAAATTAAAGAGGCCTTATTATGCTTTTTTGGAGCTATCACTTTCCTTTAGTTTGTTATATAGGTGCATGTAAATGGTCTGCAAAGGCTAAAATCTCAATCTGGCTTTGTGTAGTTCTGTAACATTGACTGCATTATGTAGTACTCGCGCTTCTATTGGCTAGACCTCCAACACAGTAGGCTTGTTTGAGACACATTGCGGCTCGCCTCGAAAGTAGACGAGAGTAGCCGATCGCAGCCGGGGGAGGTGTCAAAAAGCTCGTCTTAAGTCGGACAGCTCGGACTCGGAGTCGGCTTGACTGGCTGGGTTTGCAATGGCGGAAATTGCGTTGGCGTTTTCCGTTGCAGATGAAGTGGATGCAATAGAAATGCTCCTCCTTCTTAATGTTTGCAAAACTGATAGGTGGACAGGCAGGGCCGGTTCTAACCAATTTGCTGCCCTAGGCGAGATTTTAGCTGGCGCCCCCCCTGCCAGAAAATCGTTCAGTAGAACAAATAAAAGTATCCAAGGAATACACAATAGAATATATAAAGAATAAATGAAAAATCTCTACAAAAGACCAATGCACTACAAAAACAGAAACGTATTGACATGTTGGTTATATACATCAAAAAGGCTTCAAATGTATTCAGTATTATATGAACATGTTTTAATTGGGGTGAGGACATCACATCTCTCTGAATCTCACATGAATCTCCCGCCCCTGACATACAAGCAGCGGTTTGATTGGCTAGAGCTTGTACTGTCATATGATTCGATTGGCTGACGCTTCTGCCGTGGCTTCAAAACTTGAACATTGCTCAACTTTTGCAGCGAGCCACGCCAGCAAAGTGACGTTACCCCATTCAAAGTGAATGGTGAAGCTTGAAACGCACGCCGCTGTGTGGACGGGCCGTAAAACACCCATATGAAAAAGATTGGTTTACATTTTAATAACCAAATATGTGAACATAACCAATAACCTACCATAGCCAATAGCAAATAAATGCAACTTGTTTTATTTTTGTTGTTCATTCATATTTTATTTTACCTAGTTAACATTTATGTGTATCTCCCAAGTTTTAAACGATATTTTTGGTTACTGTCCTATAGTATACATTGAAATGATTTCAAACCTGTTTACCCCAATAATTATAAAAGAGTGCCTTGGAAATATTTGTTTACATAAATTGCATTTATCTCGATCCCACGCCCACTTTGGCTGTGAGCTGCGGGTGCCAGATAAGCCAACACCCCACACTTTCATCACTTACAGCGTCCATCGTACAGGGCAAATGAAAAGTGTAACCGGGGTGAAAAGGGTGTTACCTTGACTTAATTATGAATGTTGTTACATCAAGGCCGAAAATTAGGATGAGCGCAAACAGTCAAAATGTTTTTTTCCCTCCCAGAGCTGCCAGCCCCCCCCCCCCCCCCCCCCCCCAGATCTGGCGCCCTAGGCAACCGCCTATGTCGCCTATGCCAAAAACCGGCCCTGTGGACAGGCTACAAATGATCAGTCCCTTCAGATCCGCACAAAAAGACCTGCTGCTGTGTTAATTCTTTAGCTGCCACTTTAAGCTTTATGATGTGTACAACATGGATGTAATTTGATTTAATCTTGCCATTTTAAATGATGTATTCAATAAATAAGGTTAAACCAAATCATTACATTACAATAGATTTTATTTTAATGATTTGGTTTAACTTAAAGAGAAACTTTATTGTTATTGCACATATTACAGGTACTGAGACAACGAAATGCAGTTTAGCTTCTAACCAGGTGCAACAAGCAGTGAAGTGGAAAGTAATGTACACAATCTACAGAATAACATATAGAATGAATTGAATGATGAATAAACAGTGGGGTATGAATACACTAGATATCAGCCTGTGAGCAGTATGAACAGTGTGTATGAATATGCTAAGATATATAAAGTATGAAAACGGTAAGCAGTATAGTATAAAATATATAGATATTAATTTCATGATGTGGAATTAATATGGGAAATGGGAATGGATGTGGCGACGTAAAACTGACACAAAACAACAACAAACTTTTGCCAGCCAATTGGAGAGTTTCATCAGTAGCACGTGGTAAAAACCACCAATGAGCGCTCAGCTCGAGATACCAGCGAGTCGTTTCCCATCAAGCATTTCGCTTCCGCAGCCCGTGGAGAGAAACTGCGCCAACTCGCCTCGCCTCGCTCTCAAGGCTGCGGGCGTCTTTGTCCCGCGAGATTTCAAAGTCTCATGTGGGCGAGCCTCCAGAGCAAGTCGGACAAAATGACTAACCACTAGCAAGACGTTGATCGCAACTGTGCAGGTCTGCGCAGGTCTTGCTTGTCTCAAACAAGCCTATTGTACGTGATAAGGGGCGGGACTTCTCTAAGCGGTTGACCAATCACAACAGAGCCGGCCAGCTAACCAATCAGAGCAGACTGGGCTCTGGTTTCAGACAGAGAGCTTTTTGAACATTAAAGCATGGAGACATGTCACAGTAGAGAGAGACACTATTATGAACGTGAAAACGATCATAATAGGGCCCCTTTAATATGTTCCTTGCTATTCTGCATATGACAAAAATGCATTTGAATCTTGAATCTCTAGTATTTTTCACTTGACAAGTAGTTTGTGTCAGAGGTACTCCTGTCAGGCACCTCCTCCTGGTCTGGTCTGTAAAGGGTTTGAGTCCTTTCTACTTTAAAGACATTCATAACAAATTTGTTTGCAAGGAAGGGAATAAAAAACCAAGCAAAGCCTCTGAGAAGTTGTCGCTCGCTCTGTCACGCATGTGCGTAAAAAACATTGGAGCCAGACGAGGAAGTGAGGAGGAGGGACCATTTTGGTGGCGTGGTTTGTGCGGAGAATATACTTTAAACTGGATTCTCCTGACGCCTCCAGCGCTGTGAAACCGGAGGATCTCTCCACTTCTCATTTTCTATCCACAGCAGTAATGCGCGCAACAGGACGCGAGACTTCAGAGCTCCTGCTTCTCTGCTCAGAAACGACTAACCCGCAGTCTTTGTAAGAAAGCTACACACCTTTGCTGTCAATGTCAGCGCAGGTAGGGAAGAGGATCCCGGAAGAACTCGTAGTGCAGGTTACCAGTTTGTTTGCATAGCCTGCGCTTTTTATCCAAAGCGAGCGAGAACCGATGGACTTGTTTGACTCCTTGCTTAAGTAGTTTTTTTATTTCTTAACGTTTTTTGAAGTGTATAAACGGAGACAATATGAAGGAGAAGAAGACGCTGTACGTGTTGGTGGACGTGCTGTGCGTTGTAGTTGGTAAGTTATGGACACTAAGTACTAGCCTGTTCAGCATTATCTGCCTTTTATCTAGGAATTGCACTTCAGTGTTGTCAGCAGGAAAGCTGATAGCATGAAGTTATATCTGTGTGCTGACAGCAGTTTCTTTCTAATAACTCTGTGCTTGTGTGTTTTGCACCCACGACAGCAACTGAGGAATGCATGTGCACGTTAAAAAGACACACAGAGGTTTTTAATGAGACACCAGAAGCGATCTCTTTAAAATGCAAATGAAGCCACTGTGTTTCCATGCAGTCAGATAATGTAAAAGAACAGCCTGTCATCCGGTTTGTTTATCCAAACTGCGATATAGTGCAGGCAGAAATGTGACTTTAAAATATCACCATGGTGGAACACAAGAGGAAATATCATTCGTATTCTCATCACATGCTGCTCCATGCCCCAAACTATTCAACTGAAACCCTGCAGGACTTTACAGAGCCTCAGGAAGCTCACTGTTTGTTTATGGAAATCTGATATGTGTGTGTGCCCAGCTCATTCCTCTTTTTCTTCAATATTTTGAATCCTGTCTTGAATTCCCCAACTTCCCACATACAGTGCATTTATAAAGCATGTTTCTTCAACAGTGCTCCACAGACCATTGTTTTGCATTTATAGTTTTCTATTTGAGGGTTACTTTTTGGTTTTTCCATTGTTTTAGTAGTTCACATCATTGTGTTCATGTTTTTGTCTCCTTCTCCCTTTGGACAATGAACAAATTATACCATGTTGTGGTTAAAGGTTTTAACACGTGTCTTTTGCTGTCCAGATTTGATGAAAGGATGTGAATATGACGTTAGGAGGACCACAGGTGTCATTTACATTTTTATAAAAATATTCCATTAACATATATATATATATATATATATATGTATATGTACAGAATTTGGACATTTAACCAGGAATCGATAACATATTTTACTAAATAAGTATTAAAATCACAAATATATACATTAATTTCTAGGTATTTCATTTGTCTAAACCTTATCTGCAATAAAAAATTTTTTTTTTTAAATAAGTCAGTACACTAATAATATTTATAACATTTAAATAAATATGTATAGAGATATGTCATACAATACAACAATCAATAAATACATAATTTAAAAAATCCACTAACAGTTTAAAACATCTGAATGCTTTAAACCCATTTACATGACAGTCCTGGTCCTCCGTTATAAGTTACGAAGAAAACATTGAAATCACAAATACCAGCAAAAGTGAGAGGCATCACTCTCCATTTTCTGCCTCAGATATTTTACATGTATGTGGAATGTAGCACCCTGCTGGGACTTTGGTTTTACTGTACTATTGCAACAATCCCTTTGCAGACGTGTTGTGTAATAGTCTGGTGTTTGGCGGCGGGCTCATCCCCTGTTCTGTCTGCATTCAAAGAGAAAAGGATGCATGTGTGGATCTGCTCTGTCGGGCAGTTTCAGCCCCTCTCTGGATTTTCAGAGAGCTTAGGGGTACTTTTTCCGTCTGTGGGAACATCCACAGACTGCTGAAGTTGATAAGCCTCACCATGTTGCTGTCACAAGTCTGGGATTGACGTCTGAGCTGGGCTGAGGTCTGGATAACTGCAAACAGTGCCTCTCCCTTCCCCTCTGCCACCCACGTCAGCCCGCCAAATAATCGTCAAGTCAACCCCAAGCTTATATGAGGTTGCCCAAGGCATGTAATAACAACATGGGGCTTGTAATTATGCTCACCATTAGCCCGTACGGAAACAGTTTGGACTTTGGATTTGTCTGCATTTTGAGACTATTTACATTTCTTAGTCGAAGAATTCACGTGTGATTCCACCAACGCTGACTCTAATCCTGTCTAATTTACCACTTCTTTTATCTTCTTAAGCTTTTCTTCCGGGCCCTTTCTTTATCTGCACTACGTTCACCTCTGACTCTGAAATATTAATCTCCTGATATGCAGCGCGCATGTGTCTCTTTCTTGTTATGTCATTCAAATGCCAGTAGAAGCAGTAGATACGATCGCTGAGGGATTTCCTTCACGCTCTGTCACTCGCACGCTGCCCTGCCCAGGTCAAACTAACAACACTTGAGATGTTCTTCCTCCTTCAGCATCAAACACTGTCTTTTCACTTCTCAATGGAGAAATGTGAATCAAAATGGCTGCTGAAAGCCAAAAAGTGTCGTTGTTTACTTATTCCTGTCTTGTCTGATGTGCCATGGAGGGCATTTAGTTGCTTTTAAAAAATCTGCCTTTTTGTTCATTCAAGGCCTACCTCCTCTTTCTCCATTGTATCCCTCCCTTCCTCTCTCCTCCTCTGTCTCTGTAAGCTTACACTCCGCACACATAGACGATGGGTGTTGGCTCCGAGAGCAAAGAGGAAAGGCTAATATTAACCTCTTTACACAGTTTACACTCAGAGGTGTAGTTCTGCAGGTGCAGGTTGTTCAGGAGGAGGAGCCTGCTGTATTGCAAGATGGCCTCGAGGCAAGGCATTCACACACAACTTTGTTTTTCCCCGTGTGCTGTAATGTAGGTTATGAAAACCAGTTTTTTCAAATGTCTATTAAGTGTTTTTCAATTACTCAAGACAACAACACAATTTTCCAGTCATGTGATATTTTGTTATTTGAAAGATGCAGCTACCAGAAATATGACTGGGTTTTAGTACGTCATGCATCTGTTTTGTGTTTACTATAGTCCTCTGGATTTGAGCTAAAAGCTGAAAAGTATAAACAATGGACTTATTATAAGAGATGGACACTGTGAAGTTACCCGATGGTTTTATAAACTACTCTTATGAAGCCTGGAGTTTGGTGTTTTGATCGTCGCCATCTTGTTTTTTTGTCTACCAGATACGACATAGAGGGTGAAGCGAAGTACAAGCTAATGACTATAAAGTTACACATTTTACAATTAACTTTCAAGAACTGAAAAACTGAAGAGTTGAAGTTGTAAAATAAAAACACAAAGGGCACGTAGCATGGACCTGTCGATCACAATGTAGCCCCGCCCTAAAACATGCGCTGCTTTATTGTCCGTTTTACTCAAAATGATACCTTTTTTCAATTTACAAAATTAACATCATGAGGTAGAAAAAAGTCCTGAAACAAGCGATTCCGACCAAAAAATCCATTAGTAACATTTATTTTGAATTAATAAATCAAGTAAGAAGTAATTTTCTCGTAGCCTTCTATACAGTTTGTATTCACACATCATGAATCCGATGCTCATCCCAAAACACACAGCTGTAAAACTTTGAAATCTTAGAGTTGCTACGTTTTTCCTTGCATTATTTCCTCTTAGTAGATTCGGCTTACATGTATGCATCCCCACGCTCTGCTCTGACCTCGCTGATGTCTGTGAGAGTTTGTCAGCGCTGTCTCCGGGGAGCTTGGCCTCTCATGCGGTCGCGTTGGGAAGAATGATCGTCCCGAGTTCTCAGTGAAAGGCAGAGAAGACGCTTGATGGGAATTGTTTTCCTCCGGAGAGCTCTGTCATGGAAACTGAAGCCCTTTTAACAAACAGACACGTCCCCCTGAGAAATATGAGCCTGTTGTTATTCTTCTTCTACTGGTTTTTGATTGATCGTAATTGCACAAGGATTTCTGGTAAATCCTTTTTAAGTCATCAGTCTTAAGTGGATTAGGATCTTTTGAAAATAACAATCATAACCACATTTGATTTAGAGACATTACAGCCATATTCCCCAAAAATAAATTAAAGACAAGATTAGATGTAATTATTTTAGTTTTTAAAGGGGCCCTATTATGCCTTTTTGGGGTTTCCCATTTCCCGCAGTGTGTGTCGGTTTTCGTGCATAAATATTCTGCTGAAATCCCAAAGTTCCCTAATAGGAATTTCTCTCCCGCACAACATGCATGCATTGAACATTAAAGCATGTACAAATGTCACAGTAGAGACACAACATCCAAAAATAAACCTGAAAATGAGCATAATGTCATCTTTTAAAGCTGAATTAAATGGCTGGACAAGTACATGCCAACATCTGTGTTCTTCCCCGTGAAGTGAGTCAGATAACATAAGCACAGAGAGTGAAGCCAGGGAACAGGGTTTTGGAAAATGTGGTCCTAATTTGGAGAAACGCTAACAATACCACTGGGGTTAGACAGAAGATAAACATAGATCCATTTGCATTCAGTAATTATACAGAAGAATGACTATATATTTAGCGATGACATGCAGACACGCTGGCAGAGGAGCTCAGCACCATTCATGATATGTCTACAGTTAAACTCCTCCTGCAGACATGTGTGGCTTTCAGGATTAAACCTGTGTGGCCCACGTTTTTCATCCCCTCCAAACCCAGGCTCTTTGATTGCCAGATTTATCCGCCCTCCCACCACCTCTCCCGCCGCCGTGTCTCCTTCTGTGATGCTTGGACCTAAGCATGCGTAAATGATGGACGGAGCGAAACAGCAGGATTAAAATTAAAGAATGGGCAGCAGCAGCGGGATTCGGTGTGACTGGTGAAGTTGGGCGTTCCTCGTGTGAATTAGAATTCCAGAGGCCTACGCCGGCAGAGGTTGTAGGCTCAGCACATACCTTCCACATTAGTCAGTCCGGCTTGGGGTGAGACAGTCAGAAAGAGGGAGCGCTGGGTTGTTTTTGTTCTGAGAGCCATCATGTTGATAGAGCTTTGGTGCGATAGGTTTCCTGCTGTCATTTCAACAAGGCATGTTTGGGAGTGAAGAGAGGAAACAAAAGAGAGCAGGGCAGAAACAAAGTGGAAACTGCAGCTAAGAGGACAAATGCCTTCCTCTTTCCTCGTCCAATTTGTAAGGGATAGTTGACGGATGGAGTAAATCACTTAAGGGTGACACTGGGTGAAAAATAAAGAAGGAATAGGGCAAGAGGAAACAAGAGCTTTTAAAGAGGCCATATTATGCTAATCTTCGGGTTTCACAATTGTCTCTTTAATGTTCAAAAAGCATACTGCCTGTGTTGCAGCACCTCTTTACACCCTCTGTCTGAAACCAGAGCACAGTCAGCTCTCATTGGTTAACCGCTTCGAGATGTCGTTTACATTTACTGTTGCATGTACAAAGTCTAATATAACACTATAGGGAAGGAAACACCCCCAAAAGCATAAAAGGGCCTCTTTAAACCCCGCTAAACTAACATTTTTGGAAGGTTTCAATACAGAAGGAATGATGGTTTGGAAAGGGGGAGAAAAATACATAAAGAAAGAACTCACACTTTATTGAACTTTCACTGGAAAGACGAGAAATGAGAGTAGAATAAATTAGAAGGGGCAAAAGTTCCAGCTGTGACCCTGAAGGGAAGTTTGAGAGCAAACAGGGCAGCACACACACACACACACACACACACACACACACACACACACACACACACACACACACACACACACACACACACACACACACACACACACACACAGGCTTAACAGGCCTTGAAAGTATGCATACCAAAAACCCAGACTGTATGTTTTTCAAATTGAGAGAATAATTGTCCGTCCACATGGTTTTGCAGGTGCAGCAGGTTGTGTCAGGGAAACCAGGGCAAGTAGGTGTGAGGTTCTACTCAAACCGCTGAAGCGAATTCCAGATGATCGAGGCGTCAACTTTCCTCTAGGTGGAAACGAGAGGCAGAGGGAGAAAGACAGAAACACTGAGATAAAAAAAGGCAGAGCGAGAGGACATGACGAGCCTCGAATCTCAGCCCCAGAGTGCGATTGTGGTCCAAATGGCCCCTCGTAATTGCACATCTGTCAGCTAAATAAAGCACCATCCTATTTTGTGTGGGAGGACGCTGCAATCAAGAGAATGACAGACACGGAGATGGAGCTCCAGGGAGAAGAATGGATGACTTTGAATAAGAGGGAAAAAAACGAATGGTGGAAGGAATGGAGGGCAAATCCCTTCTTACACTGACATCTTTGTTTGTCCGTGGTATCAATTCATGCTCACATTTCCCATGGTGCTACTTAATGACATGCAGTCGTCGTCGTCATCATCCTTTTTGTCCCCTTTCAGCAGGGGGTAGAAACAGAGATGCGACTGCGAAAGAATGCTAATTTGCGGCCAGGTAAATGAGAAGCCTCGTAAGATTCCCAGAATAGAACTAAAGCTCTAAAGTGGGCCTTTCTTAATCTGACACAGAGACGCTTGAGCTATGCATCCTGCTACTTCAAAACAAGCTGCCATTTGGGGATCAGGCAGGAGATTTCTGACTGTCAGCTGGAGATTAGCTTCCTGGCTACATTTCAAATTGGCAGCGTTTTCCTGCCTCCATCCATAAAAAGCAGGTTTCTTTTAAAAGAAGGTTCTCCTGTATCCTGTGTCCTCTACCTTCCCTCCTCCATGTTGTTTTTCTCCTGGAGCTCTGGAGCAGGGTCAGCTTGGGTTGCGGCGGGGTTGTCTCGTGGTATCCTGGAGACATACTTTGTCTGCCAAAGTGTCTATTTCTGCTTGTGAGCTGTGTGTGTTTGCTTTTCAAAAGAGTGGCTGGTTTGTTTCTTGCATGTATAATCCACTGAGGGTCTCCTCATGAGACACATTCACACACCTCCGGATGTACCATTCGTTCTGCACAATCCAGACTGTTTACATTCTTGTAGTTCAGCGCTTTTAATTTCATGCAACTTGTAATTTATGACAAGTAAAATCATGTGTCCGCTGAATAAGTGCTTTACTTGTGAACACAGAAATGAAAACGTTATACTTTATTTTTACAAGCCAGGGGAGGGTTTTTTAAGGCCAGGTGTGCTGACTTCACTCGCTCCATGAAGTTTGTGGCAAACTGGCATGATTTTAGTTTGTTTAAGAGGATTTATTAGGCGCAAAAACACTTGTTAATACCTGGACATATGGCGAAGCTGATAATACAAATGAGACTTTCAAACGTATCGTTGTTGATGTTCATCCAAAAGCTATTTAGACTTTTGAACGCTTGCTAATTTGGAGAAGGAAGTGCATTTCATTAGCTGCTGGCTTGTCTTTTAAGTGTTTCAGTTCATTTTCCCCTCCTCGCTCTGCCGTAATTAATGGCGCCGCTCTGGCAAGTGTTGAAAGAGTTTGAAGTTAATACACCAAATGACTGCAATGTAGAAATAATTGTCTTTCTTTCATTTGTGACATCGACCATGCTGTATTAAGAAAATAAACATTCCCACTGACTTTATCCAGGCCCATCCTACAAAAACCTTTTTAAAATGTTACTTTCTGTATCCAGTCAACAGGTATTTGCTTTACTTAACAAGTTGGTATTGGCCGACATAATACGTAGAGTGGAAACCGATTTAATCTAATGTCTAATCCCTCACCATGTCTCCCTGAGCAAAGACAAATGTTTGTTTTTATGTCTGGAGATGCAAATACCGTGATAGTATTATGTTTTTGGATGGGATATCGACATGCTGTGTACATTTCAATCTTGGCCTTACTGGATATATAGGAGGAGTCTGGAAATGTGTAAGATAATTTTTTGAAGATCACGGTGGTCATTGAAAGAAAGTGTAAATTCAGAGTTAAAGGTGGGTAGGTAAGTTTGAGAAACCGGCTCGAGATACACTTTTTGTTATATTCCATGGAATGTTCTTAACATCCCGATAGCAATGAATATCTGAAGTGCTTTGACAAAAAATCCATAAATCCATAAATTCATCTGTGGAAGCCGTAGTACTGTAAAAAGCACGACCAATCATTTTAGCCGGCCCGGCTAATATGGTAGGTGGTTTGTGCACAGATGGAAGGCTGACAGGCAGCGTTCGTGTGTGTTGGAGGAGGGGCTCTCTAAGGAAGTGGCAGATTTTTTCCGGTTGTGTATTTTCAAACTCTTGCGCACTCGAGCTGGTTTCTCTACCTACCCCACCTTTAACAAGAATTCCCTTTCTTTAGTTTTTATACAGAGATTACATATCTTTAAAAGCAAGCAACTGTATCACGCTGTTTAATAGTACAATTGGTCTAATTGGTTAGCTGGCCGGCTTTGTTGTGATTGGTCAACTGCGTAGAGATGTCCCGCCCCTTAGCCAATCACGTAATCAATGCGTTGGAGTGCTAATTAATTGAGCACGAGTGTTTCGTAGTGATGTCATTATGAAAAGAGTGTGTGGGAGAGAAACTCTGGACGGAACACTGGGATTGTTGCCTTTGCAGACCATTTACATGCACAGAAACCTATATGACACACTACAGGAAAGGGAAATCCCCAAATAGTATAATAGTGCCTCTTTGTGTTCAACCAGTTGTCAGTGATGCAGAGATTGTAAATCAGTTGTTTCCTGACACGTGGCAGCTTCTTGCCAGCTGGAGGCAGGATGCAGAAGCTGGCACTAAAAAGCCACATCAGTAAATCCATATCAGGGCGCTCCCCCGAGGAGACAGGATGTTAGTTAAATGCTAAAGAACATATATTGTGCTGCGGTCGTCACAAACAGGACTGTGGTGGTGCTGAGATGAAAACATGTGGAGTGAGCCTTTGATAGACCCTATTACCACGTCCTGACACTGCTGGTGGATGTGATAACAGGGATCCAGCGTCTGGTGGTCGGCCGCTGGGAAGGTGCCGTGTATCGACAGGTGTGCTGCAGCTGCTGCTGCTGCTGCTACACAGAGACAGGGTGTGGGCAGGAGGGGGGAGGTAGAATAAATGCTTTAGACAGGTGTCGGCTGGGGAAATTGCCGACAGGTACTAAAATAAGTTAACATTTTTGTTTGTCTTTTTCAATAACAAATGTATTTCTTTAAGGAAAAAAAAAAATATATGTTAATCATTTAGTTTTTGGGATAAGGGGTGGGATTCAGTAAGTGTAAACTTCCCCCTTTTCAGATGTGTAATTAAGTAGATCATGTGTTTTTATATATAATTTAGAATCAGTAATATGTTTGTATATTAATTTGACACTGCTTAATTTTGTATTATGTATAATAATTCTCATGTTACATTTTTGTATTATTGTTTTACACATTCGAAATAAATCAAATCAAATGTGTCCGTTAAAACAAACAATATACTCTCTGTGTAGAAGGCTTGCACTCCAGGTTATAATGATTCAGCTCAAATGGATCTGTCCAATGCCATGTGAGATTATCTAACATGACGCGTTGGCACCGGAGCAGAGTCCGTGGCTTAACTGTAGTGACTCATTCACACCAACGCAACGCAAGAGGTTGTTTTATACATAGATATATATAAACACTAGATGACTCACCCGCGCTGCTGGCCAATGGAGACCGCCATCTTGCTACAGGGAGTTCTCTCATTCATAACATTATGGTTTACTATTTAAATAACCATAGCTTGCTCAATTTTCAACCAATTTTCAAACGGTGTGGTTTTTTATAAACATCAAAGATGTAGTTATGATACTGCATACTTATAATCATGGACTTTCATATGCAAATAACATTAATCAGATAAAGCAATAGCTATACACACACACACACACACACACAAGGTATTTATATTAAATATTTGCCAGTGTATATATTTCCATTTATTTTATTATATTGTTAATATTTAAAATAAATTATAAAATTAAAATACATTTATATTTTATATATAAAAATCGGTCTCATGTTACCACTCTGTAAGCCAAGAGTTGTTAATTTAGCAATGCCTTAGCTTTAAGAACAGGGACACAACTAATGACAATAGCATTATGTTGGTATATTATTTAAATATTCACACCTTTATCAGAAGAACCAAACCAACATAAAATGTGCTCACAGACAGGCTAGTTCTGTCTAATTTATCACAATTATTTTTGACATGAGATCTTCATATCATCCTAGTTTTGTATTTAGTTTCTAGATTTGTAAACAAATCCAGAACCTTTGAAATATGTTATTGAAAAAAGACCAAGAATAATATAAACTGTACCATGTGTCCTTCTGTAGTCCATTTGTGGTTTGTCTTGTCTCACCCCGGCTGATATATCACAAAATCCACTGTTTAAATTGTTCCCTATATTGCCCCTATGCAATATAGGGAACAATTTAAACATAAACTATCCTATGTGTCCTTGGGTGTTATGAAAGGCGGCCCCCCAAAATAAATGTATTATTATTAAGAAGAACAACTTGGTGTGGAGGGGATGTAGGAAGCAGGAGCAGGTGGGGAGAGATGGGACTTCAAGGTTATTTGTTTTAAATGTGTCTTGGAGATAAGGACCAGCTGCACACAATAAAATACAGTATAACACAAAACCAATAAGACACACGGTGACACATGGCACACCAACAATCAATCATCGTCCAGCCTCAGCTTTGGTATTCTTTCACAACCATGTTATGGGTTTATTAGACTGAGCAAACATAAACATATGTGGTGATCCCACGGGTTCTTGTTTGCAGACAGCGGTGATTGGAGCATCCGTAGGCTGCACAAAAGTCCGGCATAGTCAGGTACTTCTGTAAACACAAAGCCAGCAAATTCCTGTATCATAATGCAAGATGTTTTTAACAAGCCAAACTACTTGGAAGAAATCATGTGTAACTTAAGTTGTGTTGAAAAGAAAGATCAGTTCTGCCTCTCCCACTGGTGTAAAGTTGCTGGGTGAACTTTGTAATACTAGGTCTCACTCACAGCCTCTTGTTATTAGCCAGCTAATAAATACAACCACATACACAAAGAAAAGCTGCAATTTCAACATGTCCAAGCATCCTGTATCATAGCCATGCTAATCATGTTTATAATAAACCAAACCGTTTGTAAATCAGTCAAGATTTCAGTGAGTTAAGAGTATTTTTGTGCAGATCACTCACCTTACAACAGCTACCATAACGCGAATCAGAGTAACTGTTAACTGTAGCAAGATGGCGGCCGGTCAGCTACGCTGGAAAATCTCCCATGAGCCATCTAGTGTTTATATATATATCTATGGTTTTATGTCATCACTTTGTGGTTAGGTTTAAGCTCTGAATCAACTTGGTTAGGTTTGGAAAAAAATACACCACAGACTCACCTTCATGTGATTCTGAGCGTAGCATCATAACTTCTTTTAGCTTTTTGTTTCACGCGGGAAACTCCTGTGTTTGTTTGACCCAGCCCTAATACTCCCACCCTCAGCTCATTTAACACTACGAGTGTAGCTCTGAGCGGCTAATATTGACGTGGATGTGTTTACATTGGATTAATTAAAAGCCCAGAGGCCAACGCCCACTGCCCGAGGCTCGGTATTTGAAGCCCTGGGAGTAATGGCGCATTTCCACTACAGGGCCTCGCTCGGTATGGCTATAGGCCTCGTTAGGCCTTGTTGGGACTGGCTCACTTTACTCCACGTTTCCATTACAGTTTAGTAGCTGGGGCAGTAACTACAGTAACGCAGTGTAGGCGGAGCCGTGACGTCATCTTCAATGAGAAGAACCACAGAAAAACAACATCAGCCGTTAGCTGTTAGCACTCACGCTCACAGCTCCTCATATCTGTTCAGAAACTAGACAAAAGTGAAACAAGTACAAACCACAGACTGCCTGTGTCATGGCGAATACAGTCGCTGGTTTATTTATGTCTGTATATGCCGTTGTTGTGAGTGTAGACGGTCGGAATATATACTGCGTTAGCTTAGCCGATCTCCATTTAGAAAACACGCATTTTAAAAGGTTTTTCGCCTGCCGTCTGTCTGCAGACTTGTCAAAGCATTAAGTCATGGTTTTTACTAACCAGTATCAGTATCAATATTTCAGTATCAATATTTTGTATGCTCTACTTATTGAGAGTTAGATGACAGGATTTATACCACTTTTCTTCTCTTAATATAAGGATAGCTTTAGCTTAGCATAAAGGCTGGAACGAGGGGGTAACAGCTAGCATGGCTCTGTTTAAGGTACCTACCAGCAGATTTAATGTTGTTACATTTTGTTTGATTATTCTTAACATCAGGACCGTCAAGTAATATCCTCGCACTTAACCTCAGCAAAATGTCAAACTGCTGATTGTACTTATTGTCTTTTAAACTGATTAAATTAACAAGAGATACAGTATCAATAGGAGAGCTAAGTGAGATACAGTTAGAGCTTTCTGGCAGGCTTCTTCAATCACATTAAGCTGGCTGTTTTTAAAGAGGATTAGGTATTCAGTATTCATAGACATTTTGCTTTTGATATGGTTTGTTACTTTGGTGTTCGAACTGTGGTGAAGTGTTAAAACAATACACCCCAAGTTTGTTGGGGTAAAACTTTGTCTCATTTAGACAGTTGTACTTTTAGGGAGATGTGATGTATCCTCCTTTTAATGACATAAGTAATCTGTGTATACTGTGTTGAAAATAATTAGCATCTCTCTATTGTTTTCGTCTAGTCTACACCTAATTTCGCCAAGGTCGGGTTACCAGGTGTCCATGTGTGATGATGTGTTTATTGTATCTATTGTTTATTCTCCTCTCAACACAAAGCTTCTATTTTACCTCCTCTCCTCCTCCCTGAGCCAATAAGACTCTTTGTCTTCATGGGCAGCATGTCTGCAGTTTGCATGTCACTATACAATGTCTGAACTCATCTCATGTCACTTTGAATATACAGTATGTGATGTCAGACAGCAGTGATACAGAGACACACTGCCTGTCTTTGTACAGGTGTCATTGTGTATTGTTGCTCAATGTGAATTACCGCATCTTTTAAGGGGACTTTTCTTCTCCATTGGTCAATTAGTGGTTTATTATAAAACACTTTAAATAATTCTGTGTCAAGTTTTTTTCTCTCAGAATAAACTGAGGTTAAAAGGTCATTTTATAAAGAAACTGCTCAGCCCTAGGGCATCAAATAAAAATGCCTTAATCAGGATTTTTTCTTTTTTAAAGGTAATTCCCTTACAGTTGAATAAAAAAAAAGAAGTAATCAGAGTACATACAAAAAAGTGGGATTATTATCAGGATTACAATGTTACAATCAATACATTTTAAATACAGAATGATTTTTTAACTGTACTATTGTATAAACCTAGCCTATTCTTTAATCTAGAATTGTTAGGCCTGTACATTGCCATTATTTGCTTTGGTTTTTAATGACAGTTCTTCTTCTTTTTTTAATACTTTGTTTATCCTAATCCATATACTGTTTTAAACAAAAAAAGAGGATACATTTTTGACACAAAAAATCTTGGTTTCCTCCTTTCTAATCTTGCATTGTTCCGTTTTCTTACATAACACACTTAAATAGAAGCCAATTTATTGATATTTCTAGTAATTATTTACAAGATTATTGAGGTAATCCAGAAGTAACGTAAAGTAACATTACTTTTGTATTGTCATACTTAGATTAGGTTACTGAACACGTGTTTCTAGGCAATTGTAACAGATTACTTGTTTAACATAACCATCCCAACCCTGATTTACAGGACGCTGATAGGGCTGCTCGATTATGGCAAAAATCTAAATCTCGATTATTTGGGTCAATAATTGATATCACGATTATTAAAAACGATTATCCATTTACTTTGAAAACATCCATTTTTTTTTAACAGTATGTTTTCAACCCTGAACTTTAAGTATAATTCAACTGAAAAACCTATAAAAAATTAATTAAAAAAAATAATTGTTTTATTTCGATGTGTTGTTTTCATAATCGTTGCACGCCAAAATCGTAATTGTGATTTCAAATATGATTAATTGAGCAGCCCTATACGCTGATGTAGTTTTCTATTCGTGGGGTTGAACTGCGTGTTACAGAGTGTTCACCTCAGCTGAATCCTGATCCACCGGCCTGTTGTATATTTTCCTTTTCGTCTCAGTCTTCAGTGTGTGGACTCTCGGTCTCTCATCAGTCAGTCTCGCTCGAAGTCCTCCTGGAATTATGTCAGCTGCAGCCTTTTTCTTTTTTAAAGAATGGGAGGGGTGCAGTGCTCATTTACTCAGAAATGTAATACCATTGGTGAGAGTACTTTTTAAAGTGTGTGTGTGGTGTTTTTTCATGGCTGTTTTTCTTGCGTTTAGTATGTGGCTGTAAGGCATTTCCACAGTGGCCCCAGGCCTGTCTGTCTGCCCATTATACAGCAGTCATGGATATCAGGGTGGAGAGTGCATTCCTCAGCAGGGCTGCAACTTATTATTCAGAATTTGTTCATCTCAAGTTTTACTTTATCTGAAGTGTCAAAGATGGTGAATCAATTACCCATTCTAGAGTTTTATTACCATTTTTGTATTTTCAAGTAACTTTGAATGAAGGGATAGATGAGCGATATCTGTTTGTCTACTGAATTCCTACTACACCCTAATTCTTATTATGAATAACACCATTAGATACGCGTAATAAAAATGTGAGGTTTTAGTCAGTTACAATGTATTCTCATTGTAAAATTATAACTTTTACTACAGTAATGTATTATTGATTTCTATCTAAGGTTAAGGTCAGTTACAATGGTGAAAAGTTTGAGCCATTAAAAGGTTAACAAATACATTGTTTTTATTCTTTCAAGCTAACTTAGACAGAAGTGGCGAGTACATCAATTCAGGTCCTCTTAACGCACTTAAGACTTGCTCCACTGAAAATATTTTGAGTATGTCACACACACCATTTTAGACCAGGAAAAAAGGGGAAATACAAGTAAGAGGTTAAGGTCAGGAACAATGGATTCCAATGGTGAACACTTCTACAATTGAACAATCAAGTTAGGTCTAACTAATGCATACTATATCTACTCAAGTATTACTGCACCCAAAATTATTCAGTTTGAAACACACGCCATTTTAGGGTTAAAAAGTGTGTAAAAAGTTACAGTTCATAGTCCGTTACAAAGGTGAAATATTTTTGATCCTGGGGAAGTATCATAACATCTATATTAAACTTTAAAACTAGTAACATTCACATTCACACTCGTCTTGTGTCCGTCTACCTCAGTACGCTCAGAACAGTCTTTTTCCAGGAGGGGTTGAAGAGGAAGATCAAACATGAATAATGTATTCATCAGCACGAGCCTAATACCTTTTATAGAACCTTTTGAAGAACACACAGTGTGTCTTTTACTCATTTTACACGTGCTTGTACATCTACCAAACGCAGTGAGTGTGTGTGTGCGTCAGAGAGAAAGAGGAAGAGGGTGAGTGATTATTTCTGGGATGGATGTTTGTGAACATCTCAAGGACATAACTTGTGCGCTCAGGTCAGGAGCCTTGAGCAGCTATATTTGGTCTTATTTGCACACCGCCACATCAGTCAAAAGAGCGTGTGCGTGTGTGTGGCAATTTGTGTGACGTCTCGTAAGTGTGTGTACACTCTTGTGTCTGAGTATGTGAGTGATGTGTGATTTTTACATATGCCCACAAGCCTGTGTATATAAATACTGTGTTGCTCTGTTTATTTGTGCAATTCCCTGCTGCGCATTTTCTACCCTGACGTTTGAACGACTGAATGTGTCTTTCTCCTTGTGGGCTGTTTTCATCATTATGATTTTGGACCTCGAGGTCCACAGGCAGAGAAAACTATTTAGCTATCATTGGAGAAACATGTTTACTCCCCCGAAAGAAGAAGTGATGTCATGTCTGAAAAGCTGCTTAAAACAGGGCAAATACGTTATACCAAAACAATTTCTCAACAGTTATGTCCACTAACTTTGTTTAACCTCAGGCTGTCTGCCAAGTCATCTAATTTCTCCAATAGCACAAACACTCCAAATAAAGTAAGGAATCTAACCATCAATACTTCTCCTGCTCTGTTTTGCTCCAGCGGCACTGCCCTTCATCATCATGACCATCATTTTCAAGCCGTACCAAAGAGGGATTTACTGTGATGACGAGAGCATCATGTACCCCCTGAAACCCGACACCATCACACACGGCATGCTGGCGGCCGTCACCATCTCCTGCACCGTTGTCATCGTGAGTTGAACTCCATCATTTACTCTCTTCTCACAGGGAGATTTACAACGTCTCACCTTAGTGCAGCCAAACCCAGGCGAGGTGAACGAGACTTCACTCACGTAAGGCGTGACTCTACTGGAAAAAACATTGTTGTTCATGCAATGGTTAATTATGCTTCCATAATATTTCTTCTTAATGACTAGTAGAGAGAAATCATCCAAAATACACATCAAGTTGTTGATTTGACGAACTTTTCCCGTTTGCGTCTTTGGATTTCTCCTTAAAGGTGGGGGTAGGTAAGTTTGAGAAACCGGCTCGAGATCGCTAGAATTTGAAAATACACAACCGGAGAAAATCTGCCACTTCCTCACAGAGCCCCTCCTCCAACACACACGAACGCGCACATGACCAATGAGGGCACGAGATAAGTTTGTGCCCCGATGGAAGGCTGACAGGCAGGTAGGCCTGTACTTTTTACAGTATTACGGCTTCTTCAGATGACATTTTTTTATGGATTTTTTGTCAAAGCACTTCAGATATTCATTGCTATCGGGATGTTAAGAGCATTCCATGGAATATAACAAAACGTGTATCTCGAGCCGGTTTCTGAAACTTACCTACCCCACCTTTAAGTCACCAAAAGTAAACATCGGAAATGCCTCATTTGTATGTTTAAAAAATAAATCTCATATTCTGACCCAGAAATGTCCACTTTCAGCATTTACGTACACCGTTTTATTCATTCCTATATTATTTTCTAAAGGTCTTAACGGTGAGGGATAGTTCAGATCGTTTTTAACTGCGATGTTCAGATTTTGTTCTGGAAATGTTTTCATCTTAGCACATGTTCAACAAGATCATGCCTCATTTGCAATGGCACCCAACCGTCCCCCCTAAATAAAAGTATGTGCCGTTTGCTCCATTACCAACCTGAGGAATTGGACAAAGCTCAGATGTATGAGGAGGAAAAGTCATTTCATTCTACTGATGCGTGAAAGTCTTCTCTGTTTTCAACTGTTTGCCATTCCTCAGATTTCCTCCGGAGAAGCCTATCTGGTTTACAGTAAGAGGATTTACTCCAATTCTGACTTCAACCAGTACGTGGCTGCCCTTTATAAGGTGGTGGGCACCTTCCTGTTCGGAGGGTCCGTCAGCCAGTCGCTCACCGACCTCGCCAAATTCACCATCGGCCGCCCGAGACCCAACTTCATGTCCGTTTGTAATCCTAAAGTCTGCACCGGGTACATGCAGGTGATCAACTGCACCGGAGTCCACGAGGACGTCACAGAGTCCAGGTACGAGGATGAGGAGGAGGATGAGGAGGAGGTCTTACAGTCTCATTTCTGTGTGTAGCTTAAAATAAATGTAGCTTATTGAAAGCTAATGCACCTGCAGAACTCTTGCTGTCTTTGTATCTTTAGGTTGATTGCAATATGTCTCTTTAGATACAAAATAAAATCGAAAAGCTACCCTACTATACCTACTTTGTACATTTAGATTATTAAAAATATATATGAATCAACTAAAAATTATGATATATTATTATAGCTTGAGCTACCCAGCAGTATATATATTAATTTAAATAAACCCAACCTTAACCCCAACGTTTGGGATGAACATATTCATTCATCACTAATTAAAATACCATACTAGTATTCTGAAATGGACCATACCGCATCAAATGTTGGTTTATTACGTTTATTTTGATGTTAATACTTCGATAGTACTTTAAGCTGCAACAGAGAATTCCAAACTTTTCTACATTTAAGTAAAATGATTATTTCTTCCATCTATGCATACATTAGTCATTAGTCACTTTGTTTCACTTACTTGTGTTTGTGTGGAGAATACTATTCTAACCGATTTTGCACAATAATGATGCCAACAGTATTCTACAGTTTAAATATCCTGTGTGACACTTTCCGTTTGCTTCTGTCTCTTCTCCAGATTGTCCTTCTACTCCGGTCACTCCTCTTTCGGGATGTACTGCATGTTGTTCTTAGCGGTGAGTACATCCTCGACCCATGACTAAAAGTCCTGAAGCACAGTGTCAACACTCTTCTCTGTGTTCTGTAAACATGGTAACATCTCCATGTGATCACCGTGCTGATATCTCGGTGCGGATCAGACCCCCAGATGGACTCATCTTACGGCTTTTGAATTTGGATCTGCCCTCGAGGGCCCATTTTGGAGAAAGAGAAAGAGCTCATAGAGACAGTTTGTGCCTGTGGACATAAAAGGACAAGGCAACCGTTGAGAGGAAGAATGAGGATACTGAGAGAAATAATCTGGAGGCCTCAGCTGACTTTCTTCCAGCCATGAAGAAGGCAGAGCATGTCCTGTGTTGTGTCTCATCCAGTTCATTACCCTTGGCCTCCTGTCTCTGTGTTAGAAGCCAGGCAGCAGTGCTAGACAGCAGGGCGTCAAGAGGCCAAGCCGAGCAAAACTGTTCTGTTCAAATAGAAATCCAAAGAAAATCTCCAGCTAGTGTCAATGGCCGTCCTTGGTTTAGACCTCGCTCTCATTCTTGCCAGGCAAATACTAGGAAATGCTGTGATATGCAGCTTGTGTCCTGCAGTGCGTGTGTGTGGGGGGGGGGGTGTGATGCCAATGTTTGCACCTTCAACAGCAGCCCAGTAAAACCCAGGAGAAGATTGTACTGGTGCCAAGTCCCTAATTTCTTTGGCATTTGCTGTTTTCCAGCACCCCAAAAAAGAGGTTTCAGTCCATAGTCAACATACATTTGATTCAATCTCAACACTTTTTTTTACAGTTAATTCCAATTTAATAATAATAATAAATAATATATTTTATTTATACAGCGCTTTTCACAACTCAAAGACGCTTAATTTAAGACATACTACCAGCAACTGTTTGCATTAGAGGGACACAATCATGCTTCATATAAATGGGCTGTTTTTTGGGGGCTGTTTTGAGTTATATTTCATCAAGCTTTTAACATTACAGCTTGACAGGCTCTCTATTTAAGCAAATATCAAAGTTAACATGCACAACAAAAATGTGACTGCTGCATTACTGCCTACATTACATTACATGCATTTTACATTATGCAAGTGTAAATACTATATTTACATTATCGTAAAAAAAATTCTGCTGTGATTAGACCAACGTTTTAGAATCAAAACCAGGTCTATTGCAAGTGTTTTTTAACATACAGGGAATGTGCTTTTGTGTTTAACGGTACATACTGAAACACAGTTTTAACTATTCTAAAAACTTTTATAGAATCCGAAAATATGTGCAAGAAATATAAATTTCACGCAAAAGAACAAACAATTATTATATGTTAAACCACTCATGACATTTCTTTCCTGTCTCTTCTCCCCTCAAACCCCCCTTCCTCTCCTCCTCTTCCTCTTCCCCCAGCTGTACGTGCAGGCCAGACTGGTGGCTAAGTGGGCCCGCCTCCTCCGGCCCACCATCCAGTTCTTCCTGGTGGCCTTCGCGGTGTACGTTGGTTACACCCGAGTCTCAGATTACAAGCACCACTGGAGCGACGTGCTGGTGGGGCTGCTGCAGGGAGCGCTCGTCGCTGTGCTTAATGTGAGTCGCCATGGCAACGCCTCTCAAGGCCAAACATCTCGAAGTTTAATAACTCCTGCGTTATATTTCCATCATGTCATACAGTCGTAACTCCTGTAATGGTCTAGTGTTGAGGTTTGAATATACAAAGAGGAGGAAATTGAATATTGACAATAATGTCAGCCCATCAGCTCGGAGCTACACATTTTTAAAGGGGCCCTAATATACTTATTTTCAGGTTTCATATTTTCATTTGTTGCCTTTACTGTGTGCGAGAGAAACTCCGGGAACTTTGGGATGTTAGCCTTTGCAGACCATTTACATGCACACAAACCTATAAGCACTACAGGAAAGGGAAATCCCTAAAAGCATAATAGGGCCTCTTTAACAGTAGAAATAATGCTCACATTTGTATATTTAATTGTATATAAAGTAGGTCCAGCCTCTGACCTGATGACCTCTTAACTTTGAGTCTTTCTATTGTGGTTTCTTGCTCTTAGCTAAGTAAACATGGGTGGGTGCAGATCATAAAATTGACTTTAATGGAAATCTCTCCGTTAGTGATGCTCCCTTTTTTAAAGTAGAGCAACCGCTGAAGAGTCTATATTTCAGTTTGTTTTCAATCAGGCAGTAAAAGTCCATGTAGACAGAAAAAGCATGAGGGGAGTGAGGTGTGACAGCAGAAGAGTGTGTATTGACACACACACTCACACTGGCAGGTTCTCAAGCAATACTGTGCTCTCTTCATCCAGCTGGACTCCTTATTGAGCCACTGGCAGCACGGTGAAACTCCTGCAGTGGCCGAGTGTGTTTTGGAGTGTGTGGCTGTGCGTGTGTGTGTGTGAATAATTGGGAAGTGAGCCCGCTCTTTTGGCCTTCACAGTGGTGTGCGCAATTACAGCCCCTCGTGTGTGTGTGTGTGTGTGTGTGTGTGTGTGTGTGTGTGTGTGTGTGTGTGTGTGTGTGTGTGTGTGTGTGTGTGTGTGTGTGTGTGTGTGTGTGTGTGTGTGTGTGTGTGTGTGTGTGTGTGTGTGTGTGTGTGTGTGTGTGTGTGTGTGTGTGTGTGTGTGTGTGTGGTGTGTGTGTGTGTGTGTGTGTGTGTGTGTGTGTGTGTGTGTGTGTGTGTGTGTGTGTGTGTGTGTGTGTGTGTGTGTGTGTGTGTGTGTGTGTGTGTGTGTGTGTGTGTGTGTGTGTGT
This sequence comes from Pseudochaenichthys georgianus, assembly GCF_902827115.2. Classification (NCBI taxonomy): domain Eukaryota; kingdom Metazoa; phylum Chordata; class Actinopteri; order Perciformes; family Channichthyidae; genus Pseudochaenichthys; species Pseudochaenichthys georgianus. The sequence continues at coordinate 4,390,185 of NC_047506.1, read as the reverse complement.
GTGTGTGTGTGTGTGTGTGTGTGTGTGTGTGTGTGTGTGTGTGTGTGTGTGTGTGTGTGTGTTCAGACCTGTCCAGATGTTTGCATTCACAGTTTCCAGCCAAGCCATCACATGTTCCAATCTTTTATGGGAAAGGTATTTCCCGTTAGATTAGATTTAGTTTTGGGGGAAATGTTTTGTCACAGCAGCGTGTTTACAAGGCCTTGCTCATTGGAATGTACAATACAAAGATACACAATAAGATATTATACACTATAATAGACCAACCTACCAACACAATATAAACATAGGATACATTATGAGAGTGTGCAAAGTAATTGCAGTTTTTAAAGCGGCCCTATTATGCCTATTTTCAGTTTCAGGCATATTTGTATTTAGTGTCTCGACTCTGACATGTCTCCCTGCTTTAATGTTCAAAAAGCTCTTTATTTTTCTCACACTGCCTGTGCTGCAGCACCTCTTTTCACCCTCTGTCTGAAACCAGAGCTCAGTCTGCTCTGATTGGTTAGCTGCTTTGTTTTAATTGGGCAACCACATAGAGATGTCCCACCCCTTAGCCTATCACATACAATGTGTTGGAGCATAGCTAATGTGTGAGTACATAATGATGTCATTATATTACGGAAAACAAAGGAGTCCAATGGAGGCGTTTCAGGAAGGAGGGGGGGGAGTTTGGGGGAGAGAAACTCCCTCGGGGGGGAACACAGGGATTGTCGCCTTTGCAGACCGCTCACATGCAGAGAAACCTACACACACTACAGGAAAGGGAACACCCCAAAAACTCTTTAACTTGAGTTTAAATTCAGCAAAAACCTTCCTGTATAGATTGCTGTGACCACATCTAACATCCTCTCCTCTCCTCTCCTCTGCAGGTGTGCTACGTGTCGGACTTCTTCAAGAAGCGTCCTCCGCGTTGCACGAGGCAAAACACGGCCGATAACGAGGAGCCGGAGAGGAAACCCAGCCTGCAGATAGTCGACATGGAGAACAGCAACCATTACAATCATCGACACACTACTGAGTGTGGTCCCGTGTGAGGGGGCGGACGATGGGGAGCGGGGGCTGCTGCCTGCAGACCCAAACCTGTGAGATGGGGTCCAGAACTGGGGCTTCTGCCTTTTTAAATGTCCGGCCTGCAGGGTGTAGGTTAGTCCTGCCTCTGTGGGCTGCCTGCTGCTGACGTGAGAAGCCCCAGACTGTCTTTATGAATGCTCACCATGTGCATGTCTGTTCGAAGGAGAAAGCTAAGGTGCAGGTCTGTAGCGTGCAGCCTCCAAAACCCCACTCACACCCCCACACCCCCCCTCCAACCACTGGACTGACTGAGGGTGCCCGAGCCCCCTCTCAAAGACTCCATGATGACCTGCTTCTCTCTTGTAAGAGAAAAAGGAGAATATTGTTTTTATATATATTGTATGTGCTTAAAGCTGCATTAAGTGAAAGACTCCACACCCACAGCAACGAAGCTATGATACACCAATGCCTTAGTAAGTGCTTTTGGCCACGTTTTTTTATCAAGTTACATGCAGAGGATCCTTGGGCTCGCTAAGTTGGATTGTATTCACCTTTATGCCACCATATTCTCATATGCTCCACTTTCTTTTGTTTCGTCACTTGTTTTTTAGACTCACTGTTTTCTGATGAGCTCCAGTCTGTTTCTCAGGCCATGTTTGGCTGCACACAGTTTAATATAATGGATCAGTGAGAGTTGGGTTTCCCCTCTTTGTGGATAAATGAATGAAAACAGCCTGAAAACTGCAGAAATGGGAATATCTTTTAGTTGTATTTCACACATTTTACATACTCTGAGCTCTTTGGTTTTATGGATATCAAATACACCGCTTTGTAGTTTTATCGATTTTTGTATCTATTTGTAGAGAACCAAATGAGCTAGCTGTGATGAAATGAAATTAAGAACGAGAGGAAGAAAGACAAGAATGTTTAGAGATGTTGGCGAAGGCACATGTTGTTGAATCGCTTCATTTTAGTGCACCTTAAACTGGCTGTGTTGCAAACCATAAGACATGTATTAAGGGTGGCAACCAGTTCACAGTAGATGAGCTCAGTTTCTCCATATTTAATGTCAAGAAAAGAAAAGGCTTCCAAACTAAACCACCCAGAAGCTGCTTTGAAAGAGGATGTATATCTACCATCATGGTGTAGAGGTAATCCGATGATCTGAAGTAAGCTGACGATACATTTCTGCCAGCTTTCTAACTGCCGCACAAACAGGTCTGGGTAAATATGGGAAACAATATACTGCTTTAAAAGTGGCAACACAGGCTTTTCATGCCTGATGACTCGCAGCACATTGATAACGTCTGATTCATGTTGGATCAGTGCCCAAGTGTGTAGAGATAAGTCTGAATCTGAATGATATTTACTAAGATTTAAGGGCAGATCTTATATCCAAACTTGGTCAGGTTTACCTTCAACGGTGGTGACGTACAGTACAGATGCCTTGAGATCAAATTAAGATTGAAAAAAGTTTTGGTGATGCATTTTCTCCGTCTGACCTACATGTTTTCCTCTCCTGTGTTTATTACTTAAAGGTGGGGTAGGTACGTTTCAGAAACCGGCTCGAGATACACTTTTTGTTATATTCCATGGAATACTCTTAACATCCCGATAGCAATGAATATCTGAAGTGCTTTGACAAAAATTCCATAAAAAAATGTACTGTACTGTAAAAAGTACAACCAATCCGTTTAGCCGGGCCGGCCGGATTTTCTCCGGTTGTGTATTTTCAAATTCTAGGGATCTCGAGCCGGTTTCTCAAACTTACCTACCTTTAACAAATGGTGAGAAACAACCAACGCAAAACTATTTTCCTCCCGTTACATGAAAAAAAAAAATGTTTGGGGTGGGATTAAGGAAAGAGTATCCTGGCAAATCCTTCTTTAAACCTGCTTTAAGTCATTAACACGAGAGAAAACTAATGATTGCAGACTTAGCAAATGGATCAGCCTTCTTTTCTCATTTGCCCTTAAGGGCTACCGTAGTGAGGCTCTCGCTAAATTACCACTTTAATTGTGGATGATGTGTGAAATGGACTGCAGACGTAGAAACCATTGATGCAGATAGCTTTAATTTCTGATACCACTACTATACTGCCAATCAAGTAAATTAGCAATTTGGCCTCCATCTTGTTCTGTTTTTTTAATTTGTCAAATACGTATAATCAAAGAAGGATGAGACAACCGTTATGAAAATGGTGTTTAATTTATTTTAAAGCTTTATTTACTCTTGGTAATGGTTGGAAATGCCAGCGCTGTTAAAGTTTTTGTGCAATCACCCCCCCGCTTGCCACTATGAGCCACAAATACTGTACTAATGCTATGAGACATGTTTCATGTTGCGTGAAGGATGTATATATATGTGCTTGTATGTTTTAATTTCGCATGTAGGTGCGATTTTTATTTCCCCTGTACAGTGTGCTTTCGCCCCTTCTTTTTTCTTTTTCTTTTTTAAGACTGAAGAAGTTGCCACACAAATGGATCCAATTCCAGGCCCAAACATGAGCCAGATGCCTTGGCGGCGCTGCTGTAATGATAAAGGAGTTACATATCCAACTGTGTTTTTGAAGCTGCTCCATTCCCACTTCAAAGAACCGTCTCTGCTCCTTTCCCCCTTCCTGTGTTGATGGGTGGGGTTAATTTGTGAGTAAGGTACAGTTGTTGTACACCATGCAGAGCCCTGAAGCACTGACACCAGATCAGACAGACCACAGACCTGATGGGGGCAGGAAGACGGGAGAATCTCACCTGGAAGTAATTGTGAGGCCCTGACTCTGAGCTGGGATTGGAGAGGGTGGGGTTCTTCAGAGAGTGGAGGGTATCCCGTGGTGAACTTTAGTCCCTGGGGTCTTCTACACATTAAAAACCCAGATTTAGAAACAGCTGGATCTGGTTGTGGTGAAGTGCTGTGTGAGCCCCCTCCCCTACATCTAAATCATCTGTATATTACTGCAGCCAGACTAATAACACAAAAGGATGAGAATGATGGAGAGACTTCACGGAGTTTGATGCACCTCCACCACGTTTCCATCTCACATGTGGCTCTGTGTTAATATGCTTTATTGAATTAGTGCCTTAGAGTTTCAGCACTGGTTGGCCAATCTCCTGTTTGTGTCCACAGGTATGATTCACGTCGTTTGCTTTTTGTATATAGATTGTATCTATAGGCTCTAAAGCAGATCATTTTAAATAAAGATATAATCCACGTTCAGTCATTTTGTCTTAATTTATATATGTCACTCATGATGGCTTTACATGAGGTTCCATTTCATCAAGCACTCATATCTACAGTGCTCACGAGATGGTGATGATAAACACATGTCCTGCAGTAATCCTTTCCCCCTTTTTAAGAAATAAAGGGTCATAAACAACATTGTTGCATCATTGAGATTTCAAGATGTTCTTGCCGAGTTCTCTGTAGCCCTGATTGCTAGCAATATTTCATTTTTAATGATGCACAATCAAAATGATTCAACCCACAAACCATAAAACACTTGAAATCAGTGCTGCAGCAAGGGAGGATGACACTATCAGTTTGATTTAGTGTTCGTTATATGAAGGTAGTTTATCACAGTGAGTGAACATGTTGGAATGTGTTCTCGAAACCCGATAACAGATTAAAACAAATCTGAAAAAAAATGTTTACAGGTTTTGAAATATCCACCATTTAAAAAAACGTTATCCAAACTATTACAATGAAGGTAAACTAAATGTTGTGTTGGTTTTATATTTTGGTTTTTCAGAAACCTTGTCTTGTCGACCTTCCTGTGGTGGATCCACAGAGCACATGTGTTTTTGTTATTCAAGCTGACTGACCCTAACATTGTAAAATCGGTGATATATTTTCTTTGCTTAAGCGGTCATTCCCGCAGGCCATATTTTACAAACCAGAATAATCTTTATTGATTTCAAAAGAGGATGGTGAGCAACCTTACAATAGGGTGTTAGGGAAAAATGCGGCAATTTATTTTTAAACCTTTAACTCTGAGGATTGTATGTTTTTCTCTTCTGAATGAGAGATTGTATGTAAAACAATATCCATCACAGAACATTGGATAATAAAAACGTCAGTGTTCCAATGTAGTGAATGGTTCAGTACTCGTGCAGTGCTTAAAGATTTACAGTTTCACCTCTGGAGACTTGGTTAAGTGATTCATGACTTTCTTGTGCATTAGACATTTTTGTATAAAGAATAATTCAAACCAAGAGCTGAGAATCAGGAGGGGTTAATTAGGACGTGCCTGTCGTCTTGAGGCAGGAGAATGAAGCCTACCATGAAAATAAACATATTATAACAATATAAACATTGGACTCATGGGGGAGTTTCATGGCAGCGGTATATTGAAACCACTGCCATCCCTAATTTAAAACAATATTACTCACTCGCACGTTGTGGAAGTTGTCGCACACAAGGGGCTATTCTTTACCGTGATGTCAAAACAACCGGCAACATTAAGGTGTTTTATTTACGTGACTATTCACCCTTTTAGCTGTTTCCTCCTCGGGGTGATTTACAGTATGTGAGTACAACATAGCTTTTCTCATTAGTTTCTCCAGAGATGCATAATATGGCTGCATATATTATACTTAAGGTCTAACAGTTAATTTACCTTGTTGCAGTATGAATGATGATCTCTTTAACCAGGCTGCTAAACAGCATATCCGCCCGTGGTTGTACACAATATCTCTCTATCTATAACCCTTACAGATTTCACATCCTCTATCTTCCTGAGGGTTAATGAGGCAGATGAAATAGATACTCTACCTGCAGTGGGTGGATATATAGATTCCTATATCTTTGGTAAATCATCAACATAACCCTGAGATTTTGAATAACACCTTTATTTTACCACCTTCTTATCAAAATATGATCTCTTTGGCTTGATACATTCTCCACTTTCTTTTGTATGCCACGTGTTTATTAGCCTCACTTACCCCTTTCACACCAAGGCTTTTCCCGTTCGAGCTCCGTGCTAGAGCTTTTCTGGTTCGGAACCGGTTCTTCGGTTCAGCTCCCGCTCTGTTCACACCGCTCAGAGCCCGACTGGTGCTGCATCATTGCGTAACCGTTAGCGTGCCTGCTTCGTAAAGCCAAACCGCGCGGAAACCCCTCACATCGACAACAACAACCGATTGTATTGAAGCGCTACTCGTTTTGGTTTTGCTCTGTCGAAACGAAATGGAAGAAATGGGACAACTTTACTACCAACTTTACAGTCGTTACATGCTACATTAAAAAGTTATTTACAATCATCATCATCAACTTCAACGACGATTCCGTAGGAGAAAGAAGGTAAATATACGTCCTATTCGATGGCGTTAGAGCTAGCTGTTGTTAGCCTCTGCATGCGCCAAGCTCAAAATACCCAGCTTTGCTTCAACACATTGAAAGAAGGTGATTGGCTAATGGGCGGTAAATCTTGAAGAAGTTGACCAATCACAACAGAGACGGCCAGCTGACCAATCAGAGCAGACTGGGCTCTGGTTTCAGACAGAGGGTGAAAAGAGGTGCTGCAGCAAAATGTGCATAATAAGTCCTCTCTAATGTCATTGCTTAAAGTAGCTTCGAACAACTGTTTCGTTTTTTTAACTTGTACTTATAGAGAACCAAATTGGCAGTGATGAAAATAAATATAAGTACAAGATGAATTTTTTTTTGCATTTTCAGAAATGTTGGTAACGGCACCATTTGTTGAATATTTATATATTAAACTAGCTGTGTTACAAATCATAATAAATACTTGGAGAGGCAACCTGTTCACAGTAGATGAGCTCATTATCTCCATATATCATGTCATCCTGTTGGTTATATTGAATATCTATCATATTCTATCATGAAATATCTTTCAGCACACTTTACAATCTTTCAAGAAAGTTTAGATATGTTTTAGGCCCACATAAACACAGGTTGATATCGAAAATAATGTGGTATTTCTGCTTGGCATTGCAGGAAGTAGATCATTCCTTAGAAACCCTCACAAATCATCAATGGTTCGGTCCGCAGGGATGAGATTCTGTGAATGACCCGGAGCCTGGTGGGAAGTGGCTCTGGAGATGAGCGGTTTGTGAGAAACCTCAGGACTGGAAGCAGCAAAGCCTGACAGAAGCGACTCGACTGCCAGTATTCGGATGCTGCGGTGGATGGCGCTGGATGTTATATTCTGACCGTTCAGCCCACTTTGGTCTGTGTCCCTGTGGGCGGCCATTATGGTTTCAAACTGGACAAGAAACAGGAGAATGTGGGACAAGGGTTCAGCCAAAACAACATCTGGGATGCTTTGGAAGCTGATTTGTAAAATAATGAATATTTGTATTCTCTGGTATGTTCCAACTTGTGTTACCAATTCCATTATATAGACAACTCCTTTACTTCCTCTTTGCTTTGTTTAAGAGTGCAAAACAGATCAGAAATAGCTTAATAATTAATTGACATTGAATGGATGTTGGAGTAAAGGATTAAATGGATGGGAATTAGTGAGCATAATAGTCAAATTAATCAGGGAGTAAGGAGATTCATGCTAAGGGCAGTTTCTCCTTGAAGTCCCTGTGGAACCTGATGGAGAGGAAGAGAGTGAATATAAGACGTGTCGGGAGTCAGGGTGTAAAACTTAAACAGACACGAAGGAGAGCTGGACTGGTTTACATGATTAGAAGTGGATAAACAGGAAGCACAGGCATGGTCTTGTTCCTCAGCCTGTGTTAAATTTAACTTAATTATTTTGTGGCTTTCATCGAGCTGGAACTGTTTACATCCAGTTTTCAGCACTTAAAGGGGGAAGCTGTTTCAGAGAAAGTCACTAAGTTCTTCACAGTCCCACACCCACAGTGACAGAGTTAAACTGCAGCTTCAGGAACTACAGACCCTTTACCATACTTATATTGATTAAAGAGGACCTATTATGCGTTTTAGGGTTTCCTCTTAGGGTGTTATATACGTTTTACATTTTTGGAGCTTCTCTCCCGCAAAATCACCCCTAAAACTCAAAAATCACCCCTAAAACGCCTCCATTGGATTCTTTGTTTACTTCCTTAACATAGGGACATCACTATGGGTCTTTCTCATTTCACTAATTTCCCCACCTCGACTCCTCGAATCCTCGGTCCTCCGGTAGTGACCCGGAAATGGATTTCAGCGTGCCATGTTGAAGGACATCTAATTGCTCTAGCCTCATCCCAATACCCCTCCTCGACTCCTCTCTTCCCCTCCTCCGGGACTTGACCCGGAAATCGATCAAGACACGCCATTTTGAAGGACGTCCCAATAGCTGAAATGCACACGGAGGAGTCGAGGAGGGGTGAAGGAGGAGGGGTACGGGAGGAGACGAAAGGGAGGATACACGCGAGCAGACTACGCAGAAGTGTTTTCACTACTCGCGTATAAAAGCCCCGCCCCCACCTTCACAGCTGGTCGATTTCAACAGAGGAAAACCGACAACTGGAAGATGAGTGGAAAAGCGTCACATAAATGTGTAAGCTCCGTGGGAATTATTATGTGCAATTCATTTCTAAAAGGCTTTCACATTACTATAATTATATTTTTATTTAAATGTAGGCTACATTTTACACCAACACGGAACACAAAAGCAGGACCAACCATCATTGAATTCCTTGACGAACAAGAGAAAGATTCATTCATTTAAATAAATAAATATTTAACAAGAAATGGGCCGGTTCTAAGGGGTTATTCAGTTAAGCCCGATGAGAGGGGATACAGCTGTGCACATGTCATCATTAACAGACGTCGTTTAAGAGTGACGTTTGAGTGACCGAGGACATCCCAATTAATACCTGAGGACTCCTCTGTCCTCGCGTCACCTCCTCGTGTCCCTCGCTCGCATCTTACGGAGGCGGAGCTAAGATGCAAGGAAGGGACGCGAGTGAGGGAAAGGAGGAGTCGAGGAGAGGTATTGGGATGAGGCTTATAAATGCACATCGAGGACCGAGGATTGAGCATCGAGGAGGCTCTCTGGAGGAGCTATAATCGAGGATACACTGATGGGTCCTCCGCGGATGTATTTCCGGCAACACTGATGTTTAAAAGAGTCGTCGTGACGCACGTCGGACTTATCTCAGCCAATGACAGCTCTACATGCATCCCCTGGATATTAATTTATTAACTGCTTTCATCGCGACGTGATGTTTACAGTGAGAACAGCTGTGAGGTCTGTGCATAAAGCAGAGCAGTGTGTTTAATATATATCACTCAGCAGGCACGTGCACACATAGACATCAAAGTGGGCCCAGGCCCACCCAGTTTACTCATTGGCCCACTCTGAGAAAGCTTTGGTGTCATTTTAATTATTTAATTATTATTATAAAAAAATGTATTCACCCATTGAGAATATCCAATAATTGTGAAAATTCAAGGGAACAAATATCAAATTTAATTAATGTTGTATGTGTGTTATCCTCTGAACCAAACTCATTTACGGTAAAAACTGATTGTTGGTTCCGGCGCGCGCCATAATAACGTGAGAGAGGCAGAGAGCTGCCTGCAAAATAAATGATGGCTCAAAGTTCACTAATGAACTTTGTTTTTTTTTTAAAAAGCCAGACTCCAAGAAGAGCCCCCACTGCCCTCATCTAGCAGCGATCTATACGATCATTTACTGATAACGATGAAAAAGCCCCGCCTCCCTCTCCCCACGTCTCCCTCTCCCCACCTCTCCTGCTGCTGGGCTGTCAGAAGAACAAATGTTTTAACGGAAACTCTGCTGCACTGTTCCCTCGTCCCTTGGAAGAGGCGGAGAGGTGGGTGTTTTTCATCTGCTGGTGGACAGTCCGGAGAGATATACACAGGGTTGGGTTGTAACGGCTACATGTAACGGCTACATGTAACGGCATTACAATACAAAAATCAAGTGTATTCAGCTGCCGTTACATTTGAAAAACGAGTAATCTGATTACAGTTACTTTCGTAAACCTGAAGTGAATACATTTTGGAATACTTATTGGAATTATTGGTGGAAAAGTTTCCTCACAAAATGTAATATTCATTACCGGCAGAACTGTGTGCGCACTGCACAGCGCTGCAGCATGTCTGTGAGCGAGAGAGAGAAGCAGCGTGTCTGTGAGGCCCCGCCCCCGCACGCAGATGAGAGAGAGAGAGAGAGAGAGAGAGAGAGAGAGAGAGAGAGAGAGAGAGAGAGAGAGATCTCTTTTAAAATATAGTGAAAGTTAGAAACGGAGATGGTTAGATAAAATGTGAACGTGTATGTAGAATTTCTTTATTGTCGAAATTATGACATTTATAACGGGATAAAATCAAAGTGAATGCTGAATGCTGCTGAATGCATGGGGCAAGTGACTGGAAAAAGTTTTAAAAGTTATTACATCGTTTCAGATAATAATAATAAATAATAATGATGAAATCTAAATCTATTTAGGGGCACCTTTCAAAGCACCCAAGGACACCTTACAATTCATAACATATTCTAAGAAAAAGTTTTAAGACAGTACAAAGAATGCAGTCCGGGTGATGTTTTTTATGTGTGGTGCAGATGAGAGAGCTGTCCAGAATGACACCAAGATGTTGTGTTTGTGCTCTTGATAAGCCATTAAAACAGTAAAATACGTCTCCTGTTCACCAAAACATACCCATCTGTTATGGAAAAAGAAAGTATTCCAAATGTATTTTAAAAGTAATCTGCCACCGGTATCAGCGGGGATTGTTGTTAGCTTCTGATGCGCAGAAGAAAGATCTGGCCCACCCTATTTTTTACAGGCCCACCCTAAAGTACATTTCTGCCTACGCTACTGCTACAGACAGACAGGTAGCAGCACCTCGCACTTTACTGACCCATGTTATGCCGGCTTTTCTTAGCTTGTTTGCAGTGGCGACTGGTCATTAGGGGCAGGTGGCACAGCCCCACCTAGTGTCAGCAGAAAGTAATTCAAATAATAATTCCCAAAAAATGCAAAGAAATGCAAAGAAAATACATCTTAAAATATATTTTAAGATCATGTTTAATCATCTGATTCGTCTGTACATTTTTGTTTTAGTCTGTGTTCTTCTAATTAGTGTCTACAGTGTGCCGATTGAGCCATTTTGAGCGACATGGGTCAAGACCCGATCTGGCCCCTCTCTCTCACTGTCAAAAGTGAATGGTTGCTGTAAAAACTACACTGCGCATGCTCAGAGTATTTTTCTATTCAATGTGTGCGGCAAAATAATAATCACCATAGGGGCACTGTGCTGACATACCTACCAAACGTCATCTCATAATTCAGAGAGCTGATTGGCTGTAAGTACGTATACGTGTGACGCGAAAGTGAAGAGGAGACGAGAGAGAGCAATGTATAGCGATTACAATCAGTAAAACGGAAAGAAAATGAATGAAGTTGACCATCTACTTCAGCTTTGGTAAGTTCATTTTATGTCATATCTTTTATTGATCTTACGCTTATATTGTCTAGCGATCCAACACATTATTAGTGATAGGCTAAGGGGCGGGACATCTCCAAGCGGTTGACCAATCACAACAGAGCCGGCCAATCAGAGCAGACTGGGCTCTGGTTTCAGACAGTGGGTGAAAAGAGGTGCATTTTGGAACATTAAAGCATGGAGACAGTAGATGCACAAAATACAAACATGACACTCGAAATTACATAATGTGTCCTCTTTAAAAACAGTCGAAAGTTGCAGGATAGTGTTCTTGGAATCGCAGATAAGTATGTTGAATTGTAAAACATTTGTAAATTGGACTCACATTATTCCAGTAACTTTTAAGACAGTAAACGTTGAAAGAAAGTGCACCCTGTTTAAGTGCCTTATATTTCAGATCATTTGGGTAATTAACATGATTATGCAGCATTGATTCAGAGAGGTGTTACAGAGTTAAGCTTCTGTTCTCATGCTACAGGCCAGCAGGGACGTTTTTAGCTTGGCTCTGTATTCTAGCAATTAAAATGCCTCCAGAAATTAGCAGCAAGTCCCTGTTGTTTTCTCTTCCTATTATAGACAGTAGCTACTTCTGCTTAGCCAAAACTATTGCTTCTGCAAAGAGGCGCTCTAATTAACCCCTTCTCTATTCCACACACACACACACACACACACACACACACACACACACACACACACACACACACACACACAGACACACACACACACACACACACACACACACACACACACACACACTACATTACATTGCATTTAGCTGACGCTTTTATCCAATGTGACTTACAATAAGTACATTCGACCAGGAAGACACAACCTTGAAGAAAACAGAATCATATAAGAACATCAGGTTTCATAGAGCCAATCATTTCAAGTGCTACTCAACTGGCTTTAGGTAAGCCAGTCCTTTATTAGTATATAAGTGCTCTATTAGCAGTTATCGCTCGAGGTGGAGTCGAAAGAGATGAGTTTTCAGTCTGCGCCGGAATGTGTGTAAGCTATCTGCTGTCCTGATGTCAATGGCGAGCTCATTCCACCATTTTGGAGCCAGGATAGCAAACCCACGTGTTTCTGCTGATGGGAAATTGGGTCCCCCTCGCAGCGAGGGTGCAGCGAGTCGTTTGGCTGATGCAGAGCGTAGTGCACGCGCTGGGGTGTACAGTTTAACCATGTCCTGGATGTAGGGAGGGCCAGATCCATTCGCAGCATGGTACGCAAGTACCAGTGTCTTGAAGTGAATTCTAGCAGTTACCGGAAGCCAGTGAAGGGAGCGGAGGAGCGGAGTGCTGTGGGAAAATTTAGGAAGGTTGAAGACCAGACGAGCCGCCGCATTCTGGATGAGCTGCAGAGGTCGGATAGCACAGCACCACAGCCAGGAGGGAGTTGCCGTAGTCTAGGCGTGAGGTGACGAGAGCCTGAACCAGAAGCTGCGTCGCTTTCTGGGTCAGCTGGGGACGTATCCTCCTGATGTTGTAAAGCGTGTATCTGCAGCAACGGGTTGTAGCAGCGATGTTTGCAGTGAAGTACAGGTTGTTATCTAGGATAACACCCAGATTCCTTGCAGTCTGAGTCGGGGAAACAACAGAGGTGCCGATGTTGATAGTCAGGTCAAGAGTGGGACAATCTTTTCCCGGAAGGAAAAGCAGTTCAGTCTTGTCAAGGTTGAGCTTGAGGTGATGAGCGGACATCCACTGAGAGATGTCAGCTAGACAAGCAGAGATGCGTGTGACGACCTGGGTCTCTGAGCGGGGAAAGGACAGAATTAATTGGGTGTCGTCAGCGTAGCAGTGGTATGAAAAACCATGCAGGCTAATGACAGATCCGAGCAAGTTTGTGTACAGGGAGAAGAGGAGGGGACCAAGAACAGAGCCCTGAGGGACCCCTGTAGTTAATTGACAAGGGTCGGACTCGGACCCTCTCCAAGTTACCCTGTAGGTACGGTCTTTGAGGTATGAGGTGAGGAGGGAAAGTGCAGAGCCTGAAACTCCAAGTTCTTGGAGAGTGCGAAGGAGGATCTGATGGTTCACCGTGTCGAATGCAGCAGACAGGTCCAAAAGGATGATGACAGAGGAGAGGGAGGCTGCTTTAGCAGTGTGCAGTTCCTCAGTGACAGCAATGAGAGCAGTTTCTGTGGAGTGACCTGCCTTGAAACCAGACTGGTGCGGATCCAGAAGGTTGTTCTGATGGAGATAACAGGAGAGTTGTTTAAAGACAGCGCGTTCAAGTGTTTTAGACAGGAACGGGAGGAGAGAGACAGGCCTGTAGTTTATAACATCAGACGGGTTGAGAATGGGTTTCTTTAGGAGAGGGTTTACTCTTGCCTCCTTGAGACTGTTTGGAAAGTGACCAGAAGTTAGAGAAGTGTTGATGAAATGGGGGAGAAACGGTAGAATATCAGGAGCGATAGTCTGAAGGAGGTTTGAGGGGATAGGGTCCAGAGGACAGGTGGTAGGGCGGGCAGAGGTAATGAGGGTAAGAACCTCACTTGGCGAGAGAGGGGAAAAGGAGGTTAGTGTGCCGGTTGAAGGTGGCTCAGGTGATCCGGCGGTGAGTAAAAAGGTGAGTCAGAAAAAGAAGAGCGAATATCATCAACCTTTTTTTCAAAGTGGTTAACAAAGTCGCTTGACAGAAGTGAGGAGGGGGAGGGGCTTTGGGGGGGTCCAAGAGGGTGGAGAAGATGGAAAATAGTTTTTTGGGATTGGAATAGGAAGATTGGATCTTATCTTGAAGTGCTTTTTGCCTGAGAGATCGAAGCAGAGAAAGAGGAGAGCCTGATAGGTTAGGAGGTCGTCATGGTGTTTGGATTTCCACCGTTTCTGCTCTGCTGCCCTAAGGAGTGTTCTATTAGCACGCAGTGCGTCATTTAGCCAGGGAGCAGAAGGGGACTGACGAGCCTGCCGAGATGTGAGAGGACAGAGAGAGTCCAGAGAGGATGAGAGAGTAGAGAGGAGAGTTTCTGCAGCAGAGTTTGGAGGCAGGAGTTGGAACGAGTCAGAGGAAGGGCTGAGAGCACCGATGAGGCAAAGGTAGAGGGGGAGAGGGAACGGAGGTTACGGCGCACAAGGATGCAGGATGAGAAGAGATTAGTTTGTTATGTTTGGAAAGGGGTAGAGAGAATGAAATGAAGAAGTGATCAGATGTGTGGAGCGGGTTTACAGAGAGGTTAGAAGTAGTGCAGTTCCTTGAGAATATGAGATCAAGGACATTGCCAGCTTTATGAGTTGGTGGGGACGGAGACAGTGAGAAAGCAAAGGCGGTTAACAGAGATGTTAGTTCGTCTATCTTCCCTGTCTGGAGGTTAGACGAACCTCTAATGTCACTAGCATTATTAATGCAGGTTCGTCAGCCAGTGTCAAGGCCTTGTGTAATTTGAACAGTATGAATATTATTTTATAATTAAACCCACAATACTCTTATCTGATTAACTGCCTGCTCTTAGTATTGTGTGCTGAGGGAATAATTTCATGATCAGAGTTTTAGCATTTCAGCCATGAAAACCTACTGAGATTCAGTGTGATAGACGCACACACTGCATTTCAATAAGGCAGCTACTACTAACATAACATATTTTACTGTAACAATCAATTGGACCCTAATAGCTTTTCCATGTACATCTCTGCCGGATTTAACAACAATTCAGGCACATCTTCACCTCCCTGTTTGTCAACGTTACGCCTGAGGTTAGTAGCTACACTTCTCTACTTCCCCCAAAATACCCAGCTCATGTTTGCACAGTATTATGTGTTAACGCTCAAACGGACCAAGACGTTTGTTCCTACAACATCCCAGTTCCCTCTTCTTCAAATAGTCAACAAGAGCATTTACTTTTTCTAACTAACCTGCAGCTGTTTGGAACTGATCCCTGGATTTATTCAAATTGATGTTATGAGTATTTCTTTCTACTATAATTATTGATGACAGACTAGAGTGACCGTAAACCTGTGATTAATTTCATCTCCTCTCCACAGCAGTGATTAAGTGTTTTTTTACGGTGACTATAATTACACCACTCAGCTGTGGCGGAGGGAGGTGAGGATGAGGAGTTTATGATGAACACGACAATGATGAGGATACTAACCTTTGACCTCTTCTCTCAGGGGTCATAGGTAGTTTGTTTCAAGGGCGCAGAAGCTCTCAGGTAGTCCATCCATCTTCTCCCGCTTATCCGTGCTCTCAGGTAGTGTTTTTTTATCCGGGAGAGCCTCGACTGCTGATGAAGTGAAAGTGATGATACAACAAGAGATAAGCCACTCTCTAATCTCTAAATCTACACTTCCATTATGCAGCTCGCTTCAGTTTCCTTGCACATTCCTGAGTGAGATATTCACTGTGTTCATGTAAACTACCTTATTGTGTTATTTGTGTTAAGCACAAAAAGATGTGCTCCTGACTTGGGGGGCTTTTCTTTGGAGGTAATGTTTTGTCTCATGTGAAATATTGAATTTGCTTTGCATGCGTTAATACGTTTTAAGATTGCCTTGTCTTTATCATTCCAGACAAAAGTGTAAAATCTCTCTTAGTAAAATATATAGAATAGAATATATAGATGCCATACATTGCATAGGGATGTGAAGCACTTTGTAAACTTGTTCATTTTAAGAAAAAAAGTATAAAGTATATGTTTTTTTCAATAAATGACGGTAAATGAGTAAAGTGGTCTTAAAACTTTGCAACAACAACCCTTTGTCTTGGCTCACTGTTCTTCAGACAATGAAATATTATTTGAGAAGCTCCCTACATGAAACTTATCCAATGACCTACAAAAACAAAAATGGAAACTTCCCCTACTTTCCTGTCTTTTTATCACGAGTCTCCGCTCTCAGATAACACGTCTCTTCCCCAGAGTGAAAAGGTCAGCTAGCCAAAGAGCCTTTTCTTATCAGACACTCTTCCTCTGGAAAAATGTTCCTGTGAACAACAGACAGTTTGTGTTGAGGCTTTTGTGACGAAATGTACAATTATTTTTGGAACAAATGAATACTTCACCATGAGAATGATCCTTTATGTAGGGAGGCGTGTGGCGCAGTGGATGGAGCCTTGGTGTTGGGATCAGGTTGAAACCCCACTGCAGTCAGCATGTCGTTGTGTCCCTGGGCAAGACACTTCACCCCAAATTGCTCCCATGGGGATTGCCCACAGTATTGAGTATGTGAGTCGCTTTGGATGAAAGCGTCTAACAAGTAACATGTTATGTAATGTAATATATCAAATATTCACCCAATCAGGGGCGCCACTTGCGAACAGGCAAGGCAGGCAACTGCTTGGGGTGCCGGACCAGACAGGGGCCCCCACAGAAGGTAGATTAAGAAGGTCCACAGCAATGACAACATGAAACACCCTTTAATTTACTGCAACGACATGTCGGGAAACCCCCTCAAGGCGGCCCCATGTATAGCGCGTTAAAATGCTGCTTCTTATTTTAAGTTTTGTTGCCTTGCTCCGCTCTGAGGGGGGGGGGGGAGTGTGTTGGGGCGCCACCTATATATACAGTCTATGGGCGCCACTGATGGTGATGAAAGCTGGTTCGAGGGGCCCCCTGTTAATTTTAGCCTAGGGCCCCCACAGACTCTAGAATCGCCACTGCGCCCTATGTTATCTTGAGTTGTTTGAGTAAATGTCTCATTTAGTCAATCCTTTGCTCACTACTTCCCAAACACATGCCTTTTTCTTTAAAACCTTACTGTTATAAACACTGCATAAACAGTTGCCGATGCTACTTGTCCGTGAGAGTACTGTTTATGCAGAATTGTTTAAATATGAGGGTTTTTGCGAGTGTTTGGGAAGCAACGAGAATACAACTGGATAAATAAGACTTGGATTGTATTGCACAAGTTGTGTAAGAGATTGTAAACCGATGTTTTGATCGAGTTCTGCTGTTGTTTAACGCTGCCCTCATTGACTTCAGTTTATCGAGACATTCATCTGATTTTGATTCGCCATCACGCAACGAGAGAACCTTTGTTATTCTTTCAAGAAGTCTTGGAGCGAGTGATTGCTAAACAAATCACAACATTGTGTGGTTGAACGATCCAGCTGGTGGTCAGTCTGCATGATATAAATGTAGTCCTGCCTAATAGTACACGTCTCTCTGTGTCTTCAAGCACAAAGGGTGTAGTATGCTGTAAAGATTGTAAAGCCCACCTGAGGTTATTTGTGATTTGTGATATTGCGATATATAGATCAAATTGACTGGTCATAATAGATAGAAGCCAAATGCTAAACTCGTATCTGATAAATCACACAAATCCTGATAATTACCAAACAGACAGAAATATCATTCATTGGTCTTAAGACACTCTTTCCTCACTTCATTCCTGAATGGTTTTGACCACCTGGTGACCTGTCAGGACTCAAGTAGATGAGGAATCAAAGGAAATAACAATAATAAATGTTTGGGCCTAAGACAGCAGCAGGTAGTCAGTAAGTGTAATCACTCTTCATGTCCAGGGTCTGTCCTGGTGTCTTCATAACGGCCCTTTGGTCCCTGGACAATAATGGCGCATTTTCACTATCTTCGAACTTCGATATGCAAAAATAACGAAAGAGAGATATATCTTTCAATTGCAGTCTGAATGGTTAAAAACAAATGTCTAAAAGTAAAGTAAACGGGCTCGAGTACGTATTTTTTAAGGCGTGTAACATAGAGAACCATGACTAAAACTGACACACCAGAATCCTCTATTGGGAACTAGAGTGTCTGCAGACCAAATACTAACAAATCTATCCAGTTTAAATACAGGTATACCCACACAGCCAGGGTTTTCTGCAGACGTGTCACTCTCATTGGCAAAGACCTAGTGGAAATAAAGAAATATTGAGGGGAAGGCAGTGTGGCAGGAGCAGCTTGGCCGTATGAAGGTGGTCATAAACAGTCTGAGGTATCCTAAGCTCTCTCGGCTCCCGTCTCTTGGCCTTTGCATGTTGTCTTGGAGAGCAGTTCTGTGCTCAGGGGCCCGACTGTGGGGGCCTCGCTGAATAATGGCACATTTCATAGCACAGAGAGAGAGAGAGAGAGAGAGAGAGAGAGAGAGAGAGAGAGAGAGAGAGAGAGAGAGAGAGAGAGAGAGAGAGAGAGAGGCAGCTTATCATCTGGCAGCTAGCCATCCTCACCTCCACCACCAGTGACCCCGACGAGGGATTTATATATTTATGTATTTACACATACACCATACCTCTCGCCTCGGCCAGGGGCTTCACGTCGCTCCCTGTAAGACTTAAAGATTTATGATGGAGGGGAAAACGTGTCCCGCTGTGGAATAGTAGCGAGGTAAACAAACCCTGGGCACGTCGCGAGGGTCCGTGTGTGACAGGGCCTCTGTTGGGAAACAGCCTGAGGGCCTGTCTGAGGCGGCAATGATGTCATTACAAGGGGAAATGCACCGTGGAGTTCGGGCCACGTGGATGAATACAAGCTGCCGTTATTAATGCACACGAATGATTATCAGGATAGGTGGAGTCGTGTGTTTACACAAGAACGTGGCAAACTAATACACAGTGACGTACCGTGAAGCACTCATGCATGGGCCCTGCAGAGACCACCCATCTCATCACAGAGGAAGATATGTGTCTCACACATTTACGCTTTTATAATGTTTGAGTTTCCACATTTAGGCTGCACAGAGTTATGTATTATCCTGGCTGCAGAGGAGATATGGGTCTAGCATAACATGTGTGTGTGGATTTAACCCATCGGAGAGCGCAACGCACATCATGACTCTGCATTTTTACAGTTTAAAGATGGTTATATGCAAACCAACATATTTTCCTTAATGACACTTTTATTACTTTCTTGTGGAACCCAAACTTAAATGCCTGACTAGATACTAAATCAGATGTGTTGAATACACAGTCACACACCCCCAAGTGAGGTAGGGGGGTGTTGTAAATCAGTCTGAATTTGTCATTTAACACTCCTGTTTATATAGTTAATTACATATTTTCTGCTGGTGATAATAAGTCCCGTAGATTTTCTGGGAATTGCTCTAATGTTTCTTACTTTATGCTAGTTTAACTCAAAATGACAATACCCATTAACACAATGGTGCAAGGAGCAGATTCAGACTGACTCCTGTCCTGATACGGATCTGATTATTGTCGTTAAAGCTGCAGCAGAGAGAAGGACCACAAGGGGAAGTGGGAGGATTGGGTCTGCTCCACAGCCAGCTGGTCTCGCCTGGAAAGTACAAGATGCCTTCCTGCGCCAGAAATCTGCAGAGAGGGAGAGGGGATGGTGAATGAAGGCAGGGAAAATGTTAGTGTGCACGCTGCCTGCCAAGAGGGAGAAGATGGTTCATATTGCTCAAATTCAGCAATCTCCTGAAGGGGAGAAACAGCTAGCAAAATAAGAACTGGAGGAGGACAAGGAACAAAAACTCTTCAGTAATAAGAAGGTGAAGTGTTTAAAGAAAGACAAACAAAAGCTTATACTTTTCCTACGTTGCTGAGTTTTCTGATTATATTGTAAAAAACTATTGTCAATAAAGCATTAAATGGTAAAGGTGTTGCTTTAGTCATGAGGCCAATACTATGGCTTCATAAGTCCTCATTTTGACCGAATGATACAGCACTTTAAAAGAGGTTTAAAAAAAGATTTAAAAACAAATGGGTTAACTTTCAGTTTTATGATACTTCGATAACAAAGCATGACAAATGATCAGCTTTAAATAAGACATCAATCATTACTGAGTTAGACATGGTGTTGGCTCAGTCATACTGGTTTAGTTTGGTTACCAACTACTATATGAACATAATGACATCGTTTTTCTATAAGTTACAGGTCTTTTATTGATAACATGAGGTCATATGGCATTACAATTTGCATTGCGAATAACTTTGTGAAACAATGTCATTCTGAATCTATTTACAAGACAATCTAAACACCTTTAACAATCTCATTGATGTTAAACTAGGTAATCAAACACATATATTAGAAAGACCATAGCAAGTTGAGAAAACCCCCTTACTCAACCAGTACAGCTGAGAGAGGCACTTTTTTTATTTAAGCAACACCTCCCTTGAAATATAGTTCAAGTTTACAAGGGCAGGTTTAATAGACAGATACATTAATCTCGGAACAGCAAAGTGGTAAACCTTTATTAGTCTACATAATAAATGTGTGAATATGTGAAAATATTTTGGTATGACTGGGTGGTATAGCAGTAAATACATAATGTATATAAAATGAAATTCAGGTTTTTATAGCTCTATCCACAAGCACCATTTGGGTGAAGGATACTAGTAAAGGTTCATGTCAATATTTCAATTTGTTTTTTCTCCCATAACATAGCTGAATTATTACTATTTTTAGTAAATCCTCGACCCACAGAAGGCTTCTTGTTTTGAAAAGCAGCTGTGAGAAAGTCATTATTTACTTGTGAAAGTGAGCATTAGTCTCCATGGGAAATAATGTTATGCACCTGTGTGTGCTGACCAGGCATACATACATTAATAATATGTACTATTAATTATCACATGTACCGTAGCTACACACATATAATATTCCTGACAGTTTACCACGTTTTACAGTATATTGGCGACACCATGTGGTAATGAGTTGTAATTGCAGGCTAATGCCGGAAAATTGCGTCCTTATACACTTTGGCATTTATCCTCCTACACACTGCTTTCCCATAAGTAGGGCAAATGTTCACTATCATGGGAAAACACTGAAAAGTAGATGGTGAATATATCACTTGTCTGCATGAACAACGAAGCGCTGTTTGTCAGTATTAGTCTGACGACCAGAGCATTTCCTGGATGTTTTGCTAAGTACACTAGCAGGTAAGTTAACTTCCTCTTAATCAGCTCTTCACTGGATTACAAATCATAATAACAAAGCAATACATTCCCCCGTGTTAACATCCTATGGTTAACATACATGAACTATTTCAAAATTGCAGAATTGCACAGGAATAAAATATCCTCAATTCTGCTGCCATTGTGTGAGCTGCCTGCAATACTGCTGTTGAGCAGCAGGTGGCAGTGTAATGCAGTATTTGTATGTCCACAGGTGAAAACCACACGAGGCTGTGCATCAACACTGTGTTTGAGTTTTGATATGGGAGTTTGTCTGGGAAGCAGATATCAATATATTGATCCCTTTTATGTTTACCTTACAGTTTCCAGCCTCTTTCTAACAGAAGTTATTCAATTATTTAACATCTCACTCTTCAAAAACATGGCTATGTAGATACACATTTGCTGGAACGTTCTGCATCAATATTGTCACTTTGCAACCATACACTTGAGTACTACTATCTTTTGTTAATAGATTGCATGATTTTCATTAAGAAAGCCATGTTCTCTTTTTTTATGGTTGGCATTGGGTACATCTTTTCAATTTTGTTTAATTTAGGTATTTTTTATACATGCAGCTTTGTTGATATTTTGTATTTTCGCTCTTATTTGCATTCTTATGTACTCTGTACTGCAACTGCTGCTGCACAACAATTTCCTTTGGATACATACAGGGTTATCTTATCTCACTTTCTTATCTTATTTTATCTTATCTCGCTTTGTATTTTACTTGATCTAATTTTGAAGAAATCTCTGTAATCCCTCAATGGATCCTTGAACTCGCTACTACATCTATTTTTTTCTTTTGTATGCAGAATTAATTAATATATTCTCCTTCCTATTTTAACACACACATTAACACTTGACCTGCTCTCTCCAGCACTCGTGTAAAGTGGAAACCTGTAGCGGAGACAGCCCACTTTTTTTGCAGGAGAGTATCACTCTGCTGTGAGTGACAGCACACAGTGCAAGTAAATGCTCAGATTGAACCTCTTCACTCCCCGGTATGACTGCCTGAATTTAGAATTAACCTTTGAAAATATGCAGTTTTTTCACATACATGTACGAATAAGAGCCTGTTGTGATCTTGTAAGTATTGCAAGACATTGACACGGATAGATATAGTTTAACTTGCTTAATGTTTTTGAGAAGATTTAGTGGAGTAGAGGGGTGACTGGAGACAAACCACATAATTGATGTTATCTATGAAGTCCTCTGACACATATAGGTATCTTTTTGTGATAAGACACAATGGAAACTATTTTCAAAAAATGCTCTTGCTTCATAATTACCTCTGAGGGTACAATGCTATTTGGTTTTTCTAGCAAAATTGTGAAAGCTGATGCATTTACAGATATTTGGAGAGTGAAAAGAAGATCTTATTCCACTTCACTGCAGGGTCACACACATCGTCCCATTGTTCTGCTTTATAAAGAAAACATGCCAGTGTACAGAAAAAGGAGAGGTGCACATTCCCTCTATCTGAGGTTACACGGGGTTATGATGAAAACAGTGTCTTATTTACAAAAAGAAACAACTAACAACCCTTTTGATCTCTTCAGTGGAGGAGACTTTTGAGCAACAACATTACGGCCCAGTGTTCGAATTCCTGAGTCTCCACACACACATGCCTGTGGGCGTAAATGTGTCAGCGTCTGTTTTGTGAGTGCATACGTGTTCCAATGTGTGTCACAGGGGGTATTTATTTGTATCCGCCTGCAAGGAGGAGAGGAGGTGTGTGTGCGTGCGAGTGTGTGTGTACGTGTGTGTGTGTGTGTGTGTGTGTGTGTGTGTGTGTGTGTGTGTGTGTGTGTGTGTGTGTGTGTGTGTGTGTGTGTGTGTGTGTGTGTGTGTGTGTGTGTGTGTGTGTGTGTGTGTGTGTGTGTGTGTGTGTGTGTGTGTGTGTGTGTGTGTGTGTGTGTGTGTGTGTGTGTGTGCATGTGAGCATAGCTGCTGCTGATGTGGGTCATTACCCCTTCTTTCCCCCAGGGGCCATACAGCAGGAGAGGACAGAAGGGGAGGGGATGGATGGGGGTGTGTGTGGTGGTGGTGGTGGGGGGATGGGTAAAATGGAGGGTGTTGTGAGGGAGGGGTTGTGTGTGTGTGTGTGTGTGTGTGTGTGTGTGTGTGTGTGTGTGTGTGTGTGTGTGTGTGTGTGTGTGTGTGTGTGTGTGTGTGTGTGTGTGTGTGTGTGTGTGTGTGTGGGTGTGTGTGTGTGTGTGTGTGTGTGTGTGTGTGTGTGTGTGTGTGTGTGTGTGTGTGTGTGTGTGTGTGTGTGTGTGTGTGTGTGTGTGTGTGTGTGTGGTGTGTGTGTGTTAAAGCGGGGTGGGGGTGTCCCTGAGGAGCAGAGACCAATAAATCACAGTGCCGTCTCTGCGCTGACACCCAGCTTGTCTGATGAGGGACGGGGATGAGGGGTGGGGGCAAAGGGAGGTGACGGTGAGAGGTGAATAAGAGGGGAGGGGGACAACACTGTGGCCTTGTCTTCCTGTTACTCAAAGCCACGCTGGGTACGAGACATTCTCAACCCCGTCCCATAGGCACTGGAGAAATTGACGAGAGGTGGTGGGGGCCGGGAAGGGTGGAGAGATACCACCACAGAACCAGAAGTTTATGACCTGAACCAAAGCACCTTCCTCCAGTATCATCCCGTCTCCCCGACGTCGAGATGTGTGTGCTTTTCAGTTTAACAGAGGTGCACTTTCGAACTAAAGGAAAAAGCTGCTAACGGGAGTCCATGGCGAGAGGTCACAGATTCCTATTTCAGGGATATTTCCTATTTTCCTCAGACATGTGTGTGAGGGTCATGGGTATGTGTTGGCGCTTGGGTGTCTGCCAATCAGAGGGTCAGAGGTTCGATCCCTATCCCCTATAATTAAAACGTTCCTGGGCAAGATACTTAATCCCAAATCGCTCCCATATGTATATGCTATTGAAGTGTAAGTAAGTTGTACGTGGTAGGCTTAGGGGCGGGACATCTATAAGCGGTTAACTAATCACAACAGAGCCGGTCAGCTAACCAATCAGAGCAGACTGGGCTCTGGTTTCAGACAGAGGGCGAAAATAGGTGCTGCAGCAGTATGAGGAAAATAAAGAGCTTTTTGACAGTAAAGCATGGAGACATGTCACAGTAGAGCAGTGGTTCTCAAACTTTTTCTGTCAGGCCCCCCCTTTGGAGAAAAAAAAGTCGGGCCCCCCCAACACAAATAGTCAGGCTCAGTGGTGGCGCCAGAGATTTCTTTTGGGGGTGCTGTGGGGTAGCTTGACGTTTGATAGAGGGTGCTAAAACATTTAGGGTTTCCCATTAATGTACCGGAGCTACAGTGGAATGTTCTACTGCAACAATCCCCACACGCACAGTGACAGTTACAATGAAGGCTCGATAATCAGCTCACGGCATATAGGTGTAAGCAGGGGTCAAGTGCTATTTTTATAGGTGGTGTGTGGACCTCACATAGGGGGGTCCGGGGGCATGCTCCCCCGGGAAGATTTATTTCTAAATATTGAAGTTAAAAGCATCAATCTGGTGCACTTTGAGAGCAACATGAAGAGATCTATGGATACCTCTCTCAACACCCATTTGAAACAGAACTGTAAACAGATTTACTTTTCCTTTATGGATATTTTACAAATCACCCTTTTAAACTTTATTCTTGTTTTACTGTCATACAGTATTTCATACCTGTTTTTCATTTATTCTCTTATTTTTTTATGACTATAATGATCATATAAACGTGTGCCTCGGAAATAATTGTTTACATTAATGGTGACCAAAACGTTTGAGACCCACTGAGATAACACTGAGAGAGTTCTTTAGCTCACTGAGCCTCTCAGTCTGACGGGAGAGGACTCTCCTCCACTTTGTTGTTGAAAAAACTCCTTATATCCGTTAGCGTAGCTCGCTAGCACCAGAAGCTAACAACAACGATCTCCAGTACCGGTGCGCTCTCTCTCTTGCTCGCGCACACAAAATGGCTCGTTCCACACACACACACACACACACACACACACACACACACACACACACACACACACACACACACAGAGCCGAATGAAAGACAGAGACCCAGACGTAATTTTTAATTATGATTTATTTTTATTTATTTTTGTATCTTTTTTTTTTTTATAAC
The DNA here is from genome assembly GCF_902827115.2 of Pseudochaenichthys georgianus. Lineage (NCBI taxonomy): Eukaryota > Metazoa > Chordata > Actinopteri > Perciformes > Channichthyidae > Pseudochaenichthys > Pseudochaenichthys georgianus. The sequence continues at coordinate 4,364,845 of NC_047506.1, read as the reverse complement.
CATTTTCCCTCCTGGTCTCTTGTCACAGTAGAGAGACATGTCGAGATGCTAAATACAGATATGAAACCTGAAAATGTGCACAATAGGGCCCTTTTAAAGATCAGTTGGTTATTATCTTCTTTTTATTTCAAGAAAAGCTATGAACCTGTTGCATTCACATGTGTTTTAAACCGTATGCGCATTTGGGTTTTTCTTTGTTAAATAAAAGGTTTTTGTTGCAGCCTTCAAATTGCAGCATGTAGCTCCAACATTGTGGTCTGTAGAGGAAATACTGCTATTGGAGGGAATGGTTACCCTGCCGTGTGTATGATGGTCTCCTACTGGTGTGATTGTTGCAAAATTGCATGTCTGGAAATAAAGCCTGATGTGATGCGAGTGCACATATACTCAAATCAAACTCTATTGTACAACCATCGTGGAAATACCCTGAAGTGGTCATCTAGATTGGTATTCATCGCTGGAATTACAAAAACACTCAAAATTCACAATACTGGCAATTCTTTTGCTGGATTTTCTTTCTTTCTATTTTCAGAGTTTCAAAGTGTATTGATGGGATTTTATTATACATCCTGCAACGGCTGGAGACAAGTGAAGCTTATTGATCCGGCAAAACATTGTAATGACCGCTCTCATTGTGCTGCCTTTCAATGAGCAGAACAAAATACATGATAGATTTATGTTCCTGAACGGATATCTGTCCAGTAGACCTTGTCCGGTGTTTTTGGGGAATCATTTAGTGCTAATATCAACGTCACAGTTTGACACTTGAATTGCTGTTGGCAACCACGTAGGAATGAAGTCTTCGTGGGAAGTGAACTTGTTTTCATCACCTCATTGAAAACCACTCCCTCCTTGGTGATAATTTGCCTAATGTATGTGTTCCCTTACCTCGCCTTAAATTGTGATTATAAAACAGTGCTACTCCTTCAGGGACTTTCCACTCGGAGCTATAGGCGTGTGTGTAGGTGAGCATGCTTCTGTTTAGTTGCATTCTGCAAACATGCGGTTGACAGAATTGTCTCTTTACAACCTCTCACCACCGAGCTAAGAACCAAGAAGCTCCTGTAACATTACGACCATTGTGTCCCGTCCCATTGTGGGGCCACTTTGATGTCCCGTGGCTCTGAGTCTCTGTGGAGGAGAGAAGGGCACTGTGGTGTATTTAATCACTGGATCTGAGCCAACACACACACACACACACACACACACACACACACACACACACACACACACACACACACACACACACACACACACACACACACACACACACACACACACACACACACACACACACACACACACACACACACACACACCTAAAGCACACTCTGTCATCTGACCTGCCAATAGCAATAATGTGTGTCCTTCACTTATCATTTGATATCATCTATATTATTGTGCCTCTCCTCAGTAACGCAGCCTCATACATCCTGTGCACCCCCATCCCCACCTTCAGCCTCAACCCAACCCCGCCGCCCAGCAAGCACACACACACACACACACACACACACACACACACACGCGCACACACACACACGAGCACACGCACACACACATGAAACTGCTCCCCATGCAGCAGCAGACTGCAAAGCACTGCATTCCTCATGACCTTTTTTTTTTTCTTCTTCTAATAAATGTGATCCCAGAATCCGGGAGGGAGACCAGCGCTGTGCATTAAAATTCATGGGAAAAGATGGCAATACATTTTTTTTTTCTCTCTCTACTCCCTTCTTTCTCTCCTTCCCTCTCCACTCTCCCCACTTGCTCCCCTCACCCTTCTCTCTTTTTCATTCCCTCACTTGTCTGCTCAACACACACACACACACACACACACACACACACACACACACACACACACACACACACACACACACACACACACACACACACACACACATAAACAAGGCACGCACACACACATATACACACTTTTTTTCTTCATCCCCCGTGTGCACTCTCCCTCTCGTTCAATCTCTAACTCTCCTACTGGCTCGTCTTTCTCAGCACCCCCCTGCTGTCCTTCATCCTTTATTCTCTTCCTCCCTACCTCCCTCCCCCCTCTGTGTTTCCTCTCTGTCTCTTTCTCTCTCTCTCACACACACACACACACACACACACACACACACACACACACACACACACACACACACACACACACACACACACACACACACACACACACACACACACACACACACACACACACACACACACACACACACACACACACACATGTATACTCTCACGCAAACACACACCCATCTATATTTTCCAACTCCACCTCTGGCAGGTTGTGATTTCCACTGTCAGAAATTGCTTTTTCAATATCTCTCTCTCTAATTATGAGCCCAGCCAAAGGGGTCGTGCCACCAGAATACCAATTTTTTTCATCATTTCTCCCTTCTTCTCCAGAATTCTTCTCCTTTTCCAGGTAACAACAATGCTGCATATTCAATATATGCCCATGCAAGCGTTGCAGCATTATCACTGTTGTATTTCGGTGGGTTCTGCTGTCTCAGATTTAGATGTATTCTGTTTTTTCTTGTTTGGTCAGCTCCCTGTGGTCATGATTAATTTTTGACATCTCAAAATGAGCAGGACGATTGCAGAAAGTTAGTGCAAAAACTCTATTTATTTCTATATCAACAAGGATGAATTGGGGAGGAAATGTAAGATTTCTCAATGCATTGATGGTTTTTGTGGGGAGGAGAAAAAAGAAAACCACTGAATCTCGATACAGCCACCACACAGCTCCTCACACTCTCAATCACTCCCTGTTCCCAGGAAAGGGTTAACCTCACACAGCAGTTGTAGCCTGCTTGATTGACGTGCGGAGCTTTGAGCTGCCTACACCGTCCAATCAGCGAACGGTCAGCGCGCCCCACGTGGGTGTTCTCTACGCTCATTGGCTTATGTTACCAGTGTTTACCGTGCCGAGGCCGAGCCCCACGTGGAGATTTCATTCAATCACTGAACAATTCCTCTGTATTTCTTCTTGAGAAAGAAAATGTTGTACTTTTTAGATATTTAAATTTGATAAATGTGTAGGTATAGATGTTTAATTTCATAGCTGGATGAGAATTAACCTTGTTACAATTCAACACCAAGTGAGGACGGATAAGGGTTATTTGCAAATATCACCAGGCTATTTGAAGACATGTGCAAATGCTGTCTTCATAACTTCAAATAAAAAAAAAGCTTTATAATGTTTTAATGTTGATAACTGTGTTGGGGGCAGTGCCTTTAGCCCCCTCCTCCTCCTTAAAGAAAGCTACTCATATGTTATGTCCCATTGAGGATCAGAGAGGGGGGAGTGAGAGGAGTGAGGGACTGGGAGTGTTGTGTGAAAAGAGTGCAGGCCAACCAGCGAGACAAAAGAGGCTGCGGCTGCATTGAATGTGCCGGTGGTGTGTCCGTCTCCGAAGCCACAAGCAAACCACATTTCCCCCCTCCCCTTCTGGCCTGTACGGAAGGCGAAGATACACCGGAGAGGGAAATTGCGATATTGTAATTCTGCTGTAAAAGCGCGAAGTTGAGGACTTTGGAAGAAAGAAAAGAGCTTGTTTTTGGACCGGGTGTTCCTGCTCTCCTCTGCCCGTCCTCACTACACGGTGCGCGGTTGGAGATATAACCCAGAACAAAGGAGGCTTGAAAGCGAGGAATGAGCAAGCCGAGACTAGCTTTGCCATTACCTTTGAAACCGGGCCAAATGCCTCTCTGAGACCAACAATAGTACATCGGCTGCTCGTATTTCTCGACGAAGCTTTCCGCCTGAAAAGCGAGAAAGAAGAAGGACAAAAAAACCGCACACGGAGACACAAGTCGGCGGCTACAATGTTTCCTCAGAACCGACCACCGGTGAGTAAAGCTACGCTACTAACACACGTTTTAGGAGTATATTGTCTTATTGTATGAACCCGTTATCAAATATAACGTGCGTATATGATTTTAAAAGCTTCAGTTAGAAAGTGCTAACCGAAAATGTTTGTCTTTGTCATCCTTACTGTGCATTTCCGGGGACTCCTTTGTGGGGGAATTATGATGCTCTATAGGCTATTATACAACATATTATCTCCTTTGTCTATATTTGAACGCCCCGTGTAATATGTGCCTTATGAAGGTCAAGCAGATTGCTGTCAGTAGTCCAACGTCCAACTTTTGCTGAGTGTCTTTTGTGTGTGAATCTCATGTCCTTGGTGGCTAACACCAGCACCTCCAGTAGAGAAACATGGAGCCTCCTTAGATTCCCCATAGTGTGGTGGAGTTGACCCAGATGATGAAGTGTGTGTTTGTTTGTCCCTTCCTCAAGAGATGTGTGTGTGTGTGTGTGTGTGTGTGTGTGTTTGGGGGGGGGGGGGGGGGGCGGGGAGTGAGTCAGCTTGGCTTGTTGACACCTTCACTCAATGGTCTGCCCTTTTCAAGTGCCACTCATTGTTTTCATTTTTTGCCTTTCACTCATATCAAGGGTGAGTCATGCCCTCAGATTGACTGATTTGATGCACTGACAACTAGAAGCTTCCCCTTAGAAAGATATCCAAAAGTCCTCTATAATGGCTAGTAACGTGGCTGTAAAAATGATAAAGAAATTGGCATGTTATCTGTATTTTGAGAGGAGGTTATAGCGAAATTCTTGCTGCGTGGCTTCAATTTGTTTTAGTCGAGTTAGGTGGAGAGCTTTTGAGCAGGCTGAAATACATAAACACTGGTCCTCCAGCTGTGTGAAGTATCAATTAAGACCTGCTCATTTGCCTAACCCTCATCTACATCCCTCAGCCATGCCACCCTGCACCCCACCCCTGACAGTGTTTTGACATTCATGTCCCATGCATTGAAACCAGATTAAGCACACTGATGTAACTTCTTGTGAATGTGTGTTTATGCCACTTTAATTAAGGCATCTCTCATATTAATTAGTGCGGGGGAAAACCCACAACACTGTTTTTCAGGGTTTTTTTTTTAACGTGTTTGCATGTGGCTTAAATTGCATCAAGCATTGTAACTTTTTAATTATAACTTCCTTCTGAACAATAAAGGGATCTTGTGAGTTCCAGCACATACGATAAAACACACACTCCAGCAGCTGTGTATGTATATGGCTGACGGCAGGAAGGCAGGGCAGGAGGTAGACTGTGGGTCTGTGGTTAGCACTGTAAACCCAATCCCTCTCATCCAGCCTCTCCTCACTGTGTTCCTGTGAGAGCTCCAAACCACATCTTAATGTATGGGCAGGCATCCCACGGTGAGAGGAGCAGACTGCAGCGGGTCTGGGTTCAATGTTTAGGCCGGCGGTGCGGCTTCATCTCAGCCCTCTGCAGGTCTCAGCCGCTCCACGTGAGAGCCTGTCCTCCTCAGAAAGTCTCCAACCATCGGCAGCTCTTGTTTGCACCTCTGAGCGAAGGGCCACTCAGCCCGGCAAACGGTTTAATCTCAGAAATGCTAGACTGGTAGTGACCTGTCATCACTGCATGCCGGTCTGCTGTGAAGGGAGTGACCCATATTGGTATACGTGTGGTGACCCATATTTACAAATGCATTTGAATTAAATTGTTATTGAAAATGTTGCTCCATTAATTGCACACTTAAAATGTATTTTCAGATACTGAACAAGACGCACTGTGGATGTTCTGCCATAAGTTAACATCCAGGTTATAGCTTGCGAGTGTCCTAAGTAAATGCAGAACATGCCTTATCTTAAAGGGGCCCTATGATGCTCATTTTCAGGTTCATGCTTGTATTTGGTGTCTCTACTGTGACTTGTTTACATGCTTTAATAGTCAAAAAGCTCTTTATTATTCTCATACTGTGCTGCAGCACCTCTTTCCACCCTCTGTCTGACACCAGAGCCCAGTCTGCTCTGATTGGTTATCTGGCAGGCTCTTTTGTAATTGGTTAACCACCCAGAGATGTCCCGCCCCTTAGCCTCTCACGGTCAATGTATTGGAGCGCTAGCCAGTAGAAGCAAGCGTGTTACACCGTGACGTCACTATGTTACAGAAGTAAACAAAGGAGTCCAATGGCTGCGTTTCAGGCGGGGGGGGGGAACTCTGAACTTTGGGATTTTAGCCGTTGCAGACTATTTTAAATGCACACAAACCTACAGTGTTTAACTCGCTACAGGAAAGGGATAACCCAAAAAGCACAATAGGGCCTCTTTTAACTTCCTCTCATCAGAGACTAAATTCAAATGATGTGAAATATGTGATGGCGCTGTGGAGTCAACCAGTTCAGAAACATGCATAGAAACCTCAGAATGGCTAGCTGTCTTACATAGTTACGGTCCTTTGAGATCTGCTACTGTGACACATACGCGGCTGTGCTGTAAAAACAGAAGTGGACAAGAATGCAAAACATCAGATAAGACGAGGACATTTCAGGGCCTGTTATGATACTCGGCATGTTGGCAAAAACGCATTTGACTCACTTTAAATAAAGCAACAAATGCATTACTCGCATTAAGTGCATGGGACAAAATGGTGGCATTTGCAGCACATTTGTTATAACTCACCAAAATGTGGCCCTTTTTTTGTTTATGGGGGAAAGTAGTTCTAATGATCTGCTGCCAAAGTAGACTTCACATCTCTGGCACATAATATATTTATAAGTGAGTTATTAACGGCACCCAGACCTCTCAAATGTCACATTTATGATTGGTCATATTATTACAAGAAGCCCTCTACCAACCCTTTTATCCCGAACAATGCCCTAGGCCGGGGGAGGGGTTTGTTAAGAGGCTACTATTGTGGGTGAACCGTGGTTACAGTTTAGGTACATCATTTATAAAGTTTCATAATCTATCAGGGCAATGATCGGACAAGTTTCTAATGTTTGTCATATTATCTTACCCACTAATTTCGATGCTACCAAATATTTCCATTGTAAACATTCGTTAGTGGGTTGAGTTGCTGCACACACTGTACTTCGCTATCTTTTCTTCCAAATAAGTTGGATTAAACCAACTGGATTTGTTTATGGCAGATTGTCTGACTGTTTTTGTCCCAAAGGACTTTCTTGGCAAACAGTTTTTATATGTCAGGGTTGTTGCTTGTTTTGATCAAAAAGTACCCGTTGACACGTTTGACATTTTCTAGATTTATAGAAGTGTGTTTGTCACCTAGGCTGTCAAATGATTCCAAAACCACACCTAGCATCAATCCATACATCACATTGAATGTCGTGGTGTTGCCATATGTCATGCTATATTAAGCATGCATCTTACTTTAATATATTCTTTTCTCGATTAATAGTTTTTTGTTTATAAAATCATTAAATTGTGGGAAAATGTTAGCCCAGGTTCTCAAGCTAATGTCTATAAATGTTTTGTGAGTCCAAAACCCAAAGAGATTCAGTTTAATATAACACAGAGAAAAGCAGGAAATTCCCGTATTTGATAGATTGAAAACAGCATTATCTGACATTTTTGCAAAACTACAAATTCTTAACAAAATTATTTAAATCATGTCATTGTACTCCTCATTGATTAGGCCATATCAAAAACAGAAGTGCACCCAAAAGAAAGTTGTGGCTTCTGCCAGTGCCTCAAATCTGTCATTAATCATATGAGTTGGAGTCTTTACTTTAAAAAAAAAAAACATATTTTTCGGTGACAACAAACCTAGTTTAAGTAGTTCATTTTTCTCACAGATGAAGCTGCAAGATGTGCTGAAGTATAATAAAAAAATATTGTTAAATGACCTGGAAAAGCAGCAGTAAAGAGAACGTTTTTTAACCTGGATTTAAAAATAACCCAGGGTTGCTGCAGACCTCAGATGTTCAGGAAGTTTGTTCCACATTTTTTCTACTGGTCTGAATCTTCATATGTTTCTATTAGGGCTGCACGATATATCGGGTCTTGACGATAATCGCGTTGTGCGCGATATTGACATCGCAGGACGTGCCATTTTTTCATTTTAATTTTTTTTAAGAATGTGCGATATTAAATAGGCAAACACGTCATGTTACAATTATTTTGCTGCTTGCTACAAAAGGAAAACTCGTGCGGCTCATGTCTGGGGTACTTGAGTGAGTGACAGGCTCTGCATGCACAGCAAACCGTCAATCACAATCATTCTTGATCAGATCACAGCAGGATAACCAAGCTAGCTCAGCTTGTTGCTCTGAAAACTTAAGATCCGGAAGTCCATGACTAAAATCCTTCATCCGGTTAAAAATTGTTAAAAATACCAATTGTATAGCACTAAAGTTCAAGAAAGGATGGTTTGCGGACAAAAAAAACTGTCTTTTCTTCAATTCCTGTATTTTTTCATATCGCAATATATATCGCATGCAGGGGAATAAAATATCGCAATGTCAGTTTTTTCCAATATCGTGCAGCCCTAGTTTCTATCATCACAATCCTTTAAAGTAGTCAGTACATATAGGTAAGGTAGGAGAGTACATTGGAGTTGAGGCCCTTTCCTTGTCCTCAGAGCTAGCACAAAGCAAGCCTCCCCTCCTATCATGCTTTTAGCTCTTTATCACCATCACTGTTGTCCAGTGGTGAGAGTGTGGCTATCGATCAGGAGTGCGCCTGCTCAGCTCAGCCACCGATTAGATGGAAAGAGAGGGAGCTAGAGAGGGGGAGAAAAGGAAGGAAAAGAGGCTGAAGGGATCTCAGGTTTACACAAGCTGTTGTGGAGGTGCGTCTCTGTGGAAGGAACAAACGAGCTGAGGGGGTTACCTAATAAAAGAAGGCACCTCCAGCAATTAAGCCAGCTGACAAGCAAACTGTGGCGCGCCGCTAATGTGGGCTGACAGCAGGGAAATTTGAATAACGAGGCTTGCGGGAGGAAGGAGAGAGGAATGAGGATGCGGAGGGGGGAGAAAACCGAGAGAGAAAGATGTGTGGCGCTAATGAAACAGGTGCCTGGCAGCCCCACTAAGTGCAGGAATCATTGAGAGATTACTAGTGCGTTTCTCCAAGCAGCCACGCAGATAGCCACTTGATGAAAGCTGGGGGGGGGGGGGCAGCAATAAACCTGTGTCTTCACGTCCCTGCGTTAACAATGCAAATCAGCTGAAAGATGACAGTCGTGTTTGAATAATCTTTAGTATAAGAGGCTTTCGCATCAGACACTCTGGAGGAAGGACGGTGTATTGACATGTTTCGTGGCCCCGAGAGATGGGAATGTGTGTGTGTGGGAGGAAACACAGGGATACACACATTCAGGAATACTATTCTGGGTTAGACCCACTGTCACTGCGTCCTTGGTGAGATGAGAGGGAAAGAGAGGGAGCATGGTGGGTGTTTACTCTGATGATCGACTGTGTGGGTAAGCAGTGTAATTAGTGGCCTGACTAATGGGCCGGGCTATACGAAGGGAGGCAGCAGCAGCACAGCATCTTCCCTGCTCCCAGAGACAGACAGAGCTCCGATTAAACAAATAAGAAACTGTAATCCAAACATTTGGCAGGACACTTTTCTCAGCTATGGCTCTAGAGATGGCAACGAATCGGTCCGGCTCCAGACGGAAATATCTCATCAGATATTGGATTAATTGATATATTATGCATTCAAACTAGTTTTGTTTTTCTGTGCACAGAGATTATGATGACATTTCAGCAGGTTAATGTTTCTGCTTAAACTGCAAAATAGATTAAAGGTGGGGTAGGTAATTTTGGAGAAACCAGCTCAAGATCGCTAGAATTTGAAAATACACAGCTGGAAAAAATCTGCCACTTCCTCACAGAGCCTCTCCTCCAACACACACGAACGCGCACATGACCAATGAGGGCACGAGATAAGTGTGTGCACAGATGGAAGGCTGGCAGGCAGGTAGGCCATCCAGTTACTTTAGCCGGGCCGGCTCAGATGATTGGGCGTGCTTTTTACAGCGCCACGGCTTCCACAGATGATATTTTCTTATGGATTTTTTGTCAAAGCACTTAAGATATTCATTGCTATCGGGATGTTAAGAGCATTCCATGGAATATAACAAAGTGTATCTCGAGCCGGTTTCTCAAACTTACCTACCCCACCTTTAACATCTGATAATAATTAATAATAATTCCTTACATTTATTATAGCGCTTTTCCAGATGCTCAAAGCGCTTTACATATACACACATTACACTATCATACATGCAATGGTCATGTACTGTGGACAATACCCACAGGAGCAAGTTCAGGTGAAGGGTCTTGTCCAAGGACACAACGGCTTTACAGACGCAGCAGCGGCGGGTTTCACCCCTTGATCTGATGATCATTGCACAGCGCACTGCGCCACACCGTCCATCTTCACGCCTCAAAGTAATCGAGGCGCTTTTACAAGTACACATTAGTATCATACATGTACTGTGGACAATACCCACAGGAGCAAATCCGGATGAAGTGTCTTGCCCAAGGACACTGGAGTTCCCCAGCACCCCCCTTGATCTGATGATCAGATGCACAGACCACTGCGCCACCCGCCCCATAATGTACAATTATGATACTTTATTGATAATGATAATGATACTTTATTGTCGGATCATGTCCGAGAAAAAAGACATGGCTGGTTGTGTGAAGAGATAATGTTGTTGGTCAGACATATTATTTACTCCATTAATTTGTTATTTCGTTGTGATCTCGGGTGATGAATCCGACCCACTTTCTTTTGTATTTGTGTCTTACGGCTCTTTGCTGGATTGCTATAAATTGCTTCAGTCATTCGTGTTCCCTCAAAACTATTTCAAATAACTTGTCCTATGTTCATTTAGCTTCTGCCATTATTGGGTTAATGTTGCCATCTTTAAATCAGTATAAAATTAGGTTTAAAACTAAAAACTAGTAGGAGTTAGACAGACATTCCCTTCAGCCTCAGCTGTACTTGATTTGAATTGGCAATGCTTAGCATGCTAACACACTAAATCAAGATGATATGAAACGTTTACATTATACCTGCTTAGCAATGTATCCTGTTAGCATGTGGACATTAGCATTTATCTTAAAGCATCATGTGTCAAAGAACAGTGAGAGAGAGCTGTTATGTCTCCTCTTCGTTTAGTTTTTTTAGCTAGCCGTGTGATTTCTGTATAAGCTACATTCTCCGATTAGCACAATCGGTGTTCAGGTTTCGACAATATGACGGATAAAAACAAGAATGTGGCTAAAACTCCTAACAAACTGGAGACAAGTCTATAAAGAACTTGGACGCATCTTATCGTTTCTCCCTGGCGCTACATCGTGGGGGAAATTGCCAAAGAAGTCAAGGAGAATGTGAGAGAGGTCATCCAAGAGAAATCCATTCCTCTTCTTATTCCCTGCGGACATATGACGAAGACAGAGAAGTGTTCTTTTTAAGTGAACCTAATATCCTTACGGCCACACCGCCACATAATGGCATTGATGGCCCCATTTCAGCTCCATTAGTAGATTATATATCACTCTGGGTCAGCGTGGCTAGTGAGGACGGAGACACGTCTTCCCATTCCTTATCTGACGTAGTCATGTGCGAATACAATAAAGTACATGTGTGCTTGTAAATACTTGTGGAGAACTGCATCGTGCAAGAAATCCACTTAGTGTTTGTAGTGGGCATGTGTGGGCGTGTAGTCTCGTCTGTGTGCACATGTTTTGTCGAGGGTGGGGGAAAGGATTTTAGAGCAAGGATGTGAGGTCATAGTGGTTTGATGCTTGCGGTGTAATTAGTGGTTACTCAAATGAAAACGGGAATGATTTAATCCAGGGAATGCAACACTGTTGACGTCCACTTCGCGTCAGGAATTATCGAGGGGTGCAGTTTTTCTGCTCAATTCTTGCGGCCATCACAACTCTCTGTACGACTGCTGTCATGGGATTTGTTGCATGTCACCCTGAATGCGCAGAACATACCCTGGTCTTTTATGTTGCTAGCGCGGTGCTGTGACTGGAGCTTCTCCCCCAGTTAGCATAAACCATCCTTATTGGATTGTTCGCTATCCTATCCCAATGAAGAGATGTGATGGAAATGACTCCCATGGATGACTCATCCCCTCATCATCAGGTCCTCATTTAATCATTACAATTGACTTAGGCCTTCCAGGGCTAAGAGAGAGATTAGTGTGAACGTGTGAGTGCGTGCCCATGCATCAGATGTGACAGGGTCGTATTTCTCCACATTCTGCTTGTGCAATAGGTGGCTTTTGATCCCCTCACGTTAGCCTAAAGCTGACTTTCTGACACAGAACAGAGCCTGTGAACGCCTCCTCACCAGTTCATCCAAACAGATGAGTAATCGGATGATCTGAAAAGCTCTCCTGCCCTCGTGCAATCCTTCTCCGCTATTACAGAACCTGACTTTGGGATTGTCCGTGCCACAGAAAGATCCCGTCTGTAATTGTGTAACAGCGATGTCAGTCTATGTAAGCTTTGTTCAAGGGCAGACGGCGTGTCTCTTGTTTGCTTCGAGCCACGACTCGGCCAAGAGGGAGGGAATAACCGAGGGTGGGATTATCGGGTGAGGCTCCCTCCAGCCTAGATCCATTCCCAGAGGTCAGCGGGTCAGAGCCATGACCTGACCTCTCACTTTAATGCATGCTCAGCTGCTTGCTTGATCTGGAGTCTGGACAGACTAACTAAATGCTTCAAAAGAAACGTGACTAAAGAGGTTATGTATGCTTGGTTTCCGAAACAGCATCTGTCTTGCCCGTCCAGTCTGGCATGAATCATCATAACAACAAACCTACCCAGCAGTCTGGAGTGAGGGTGAGCCAGCAGTGGTGTCCTAACGGTGGTTTGCAAAAAAACAAACACGATTTTACCTTTTTTAAAGATGAAAAATAATGGAACCAACATCGGTCTCCTTTCCACTGTCCTAGTTGACGTTTAAGGAAAAATGAACACGGGATAAAACGGAGAGTGAAGAATAGTCTCCTCTTTTTTCTGATTCCATCCTCTTGTAAAATGGCCTCGGTGCTCTTCCCCGTGTGTGTGTGTGTGGAGATTGAGAGCAGCTTGTTAGAAAGAGGAACAATGAGGCCACAGCCCCTCTATCTGCGGTTTTCTTTTATTTCCTTGCTCTTTTTCCCTTTTCTCTTATTTCCATCTCCTTTTCAAAACGCATTCTGTTTCTCCTGCTCACCTCTTGTAATGTTGACTTTCTCACTGGCTGATCTCCCTCATATTATCTTTCAATAGTCTTATCTGTTTTCCTTCAAACTCTTCAATCAATTCGTCTTCGTCTCACTCTCCTCCTCCTCCCTCAGTATTTTCTCTCCTCTCTTCTGATAATGTCTAGCCTGCCAAGACACCTTCCTCTGTTTTATTCCCTTGTCTCTTTCTCCTCACCTTGTCTTCACGACGCACACGGGGACATGCATGTGTCCTAGCACAAACTCTGCTCTTGTTATGTTAACATGCAGCAGACGCCTCTTTCATACACACACTCCCCGTGCACACTCTTTGGCATTTGAGTGATGTTGTGATTAAATGGTTAATTAAACACCATTAATGTGTGACAGGCATCACTGATGTGAGATGTGCGTGTTTGAAACAACTCTGATTAATAATGATGGCTGTCATTCTGCCCACTTTTAATTCTGACTGTCATTGAGCCATGTAGGGTCTGTCGCTCAGATGGAAAAGTGGATTATATTTAAAGCAAACCTCCTTTTGTGACGGTGTACTGTAAAGCAGGGATGCTCCGATCACTAATTTCGGGGCCGGAATCTGTATCGGCCGATCCGATCGAATGGGCGGGGCCTAAATGGAAGATTTAAACATCACTTTAAATCTTCCATTTAAAGTGATGTTTAAAATCGGTGACCGATCGATCGGATCATCCCTACTGTAAAGTAAATGGCATAAAGGGAAAGCAACACAATCGGAAAAGAAAAAAATCCCTGACCTATGTGGGAAAGGAAATAAATACTTTTAAAAAGGAACCAAAAATTGTAATATGTAAATGTTTCACTGTCGGTTGTGTTTGGCCTTAGTTTTCATAATGGTTCTTTTTGGCAAATGTTGTAATGAACATACCGGCAAGGAGAAACGACTAAAGAAATGATAAGCGCTACTCATTTATTCCAAGTTACACATGAAAGTTGCGCACGTCATAAACCAACAAACCCCAGTGGGTCAGACGGTGTCTAATGAAGCTACACAACCACTAGTTCACGATGCACATTAGAGGGAAATGGTTTGCCCTCCCAGGGAAATGGTACTACAGGTGGTGGTGGTGGTACCCTCCTCCAAAAGCTCTTGTATAACTTTTCGACAAACGTTACAAATCTATGAACTCGGCTTGACCCGCATTCCAAAAAGCCTCAGAAAATTCCACATTACTGGCTTTTTCTTCGATATGTTTTGCGATTGAAGACCTAGAAATCCTACTTGGCAATGAGTCTAAACCTGTCCTCCTAGAATCCTCCCTCCTTCCCTCCTTCCTTCCTTCCTTCGACCATCCCCACCAAAGGAAAAAGAGCATTTTGTGTTTGAGTTAATGACGACTCGGCCCTCTAATAAACTAACGGACGTATTAAAAGTCTGTTCTTCCCTGAAAATGACCGTACGTGTCTCTCACTTAACCTCCTCGCTGTACTTGACCACAGTGGAGCCTGTGAACCGGCTGTCCCTGGCCTCTGTTATTTTGACAGAGAGCCAAAAAGACTGACAGACGGACCGACCCCCCCTCGTAGTCCTAGCTCTCAGCCCTCTTTTGTCCGCCTGTCCTGCAGCATTACCCCTATGGTTGTAGTCTCCTAATTGCTCTGAACCCTGCAGAGATGGGAGACTAAGCACAGGGTTGGGAGGGGTCTTCGGCTATGATGGGCTCTCCACTTTCCTCCCACCCATTTCTTTCTTTCTGTCTTTCTTCTACTCAGACTTGCAATTGAACAAAGAGTGCTCATTTTGTTAAAAAGCTGTCCTAGTCTTGGTGACCCGTTCACATCTGGCTCTGCTGCGATGACGGCGTCTGTAACTCGCAACAGTTGGACACAAACACGCTGGAAGAAACGCACAAACGTGGTGCTTTTGCTCCCAATGATTGTTTGTGGTGTTCTTTGTAAAAGCAGCTGAAGTTCAAACTAAATAACAGACTGTTTAGAAAGGAGATGACGCACTAAGAATCATTCTCTTGTATCTGTACCACGTGGGTTTTTGCCACTGTCATGCCTCTTTAAGTGAGGTAAACGAGCACACAGATTATGACAGCTTTCTCTACACCGTCACCAAAGCGATTACCGGACACATTTTTACACGCCATTTATTTTCCAAGCAATCTGCATGTCTGAAAAATGCCATTTTAGTGTCAATTTACCAACCGGTTGGATTTGTCTCTGCAACCCGCTCTTGCGAGATCTGGCAACAAAGCGCGGTAAACATTAGTCGAGCTGTGTCAATCTTTTTGCTAATGTCTACTAACTTTCTGTAACGTCCCCACAGACAAATGTATTTAATTTTATGTTTGTCAGCTTTTTAAGTAGCTAATGTAAGCAAAATATGTAAAAACATTGGACTATGCCCACTTAAGATATTCAGATGTATACCGTTGACCTTGTTATATGTAATGTATAAAGTGTATATAGAGCATCTTATTCATATTACAGAGATTATTCAGCCATTGACACCATTTTGAAATCTGATGTGAAAAGTGTCATAACTATTCTGTACTTTTTAAACATGTTATTAAACCCCTTAAGTTGGCTATGCTTTTCCAATCTCAGGCACCTCTCCAGCCACCCCCGGGGTCCTCGGCCTCAGTGGTGGCCGCCGCCGCAGCAGCAGCGGCAGCAGCGTCGGGGCAGCCCCAGGCCCTGAAGCTCACCTACCCAGAGACCCTGGACCGCATCAAGGAGGAGTTCCAGTTCCTCCAGACCCAGTACCACAGGTGGGTACAAAAAAAAGAGACGCCAAATAGTAAAGGAATTTACATAATTATAAAACGTCAAAAAACACGGACATGTTCACACAATTAGGGATGCACGATATTGGTTTTTTGAAACCGATACCGTCCTGCTTCTCAAGACCGATACCGATAATAAAAATAAAAATTACGCCACTAATTATTTTAACGCGATTAACGCATGTGTATTTTTTTTCCACGGCCGCCCCGTAGCTTCAGAGCGCATCGAGTTTAAAACACCATCTACAAGCTGATGCTGACAGCCCCGCTCCTGCCGCCCGCTTGTGGCAGACCACACTTCCACGCTCACCGGCAGGCTCCGACTGACCATCGGGAGGACCGGGAGGGTGTGTGTACGTGTGGTCCGAGCGAGCAAGAGAGAGACCTTAGTGCATTGTTGTTGTTAGCATCTGGTGCTAGCTAGCTGCGCTAACGGATATAAGGAGCTGTTTAAATGAAAACAGAGGAGCGCTCTATCCACACAACTGCGCCGAGCACTTGACTTTATGCAGGAAGCAGACAGCGGGACATTGTAGGAGAAGTCAGCACACTCAGCAACATGATTGCAGCGTCCAGGCTGCTCCGGTTCGAGCATATGCCTTGAGTTGCACATAGCTCCAACGCGCGCGCGCGCACACACACACACACACACACACACACACACACACACACACACACACACACACACACACACACACACACACACACACACACACACACACACACACACACACACACACACACACACACACACACACACACACACACACACACACACACACACACACACACACACACACACACACACACACACACACACACACACACACACACACACACACACACACACACACACACACACACACACACACACACACACACACACACACATACACACACACACACACACTGTATTGTATTATTGTCTTCGTACGCTTTTAACACACCATCGTAGCGATGGCGATGTTTCAGGTGACTGATCAGGTTCGAAGTATTAGAGAGCGCTGGATTTGTGAAGAACTCCCCTCTTCCTAAACCACTAACACCACAGTACTGGCAAAACGGGAGGAGCCGAGTGAAAAACAAGCGCCCCTCATCCCAATCCACCCACACCGCAGTATTTTTTTCTTTTTTTTTACCCAAAAAAAATATTGTATATTATCGGGGCTATTAATACTGTTATCGGTTTATCGGGATGACGTCATAATTCCTAATATCGGACCGATAATTATCGGGCCGATAATTATCGTGCATCCCTACACACAATCAAAACGTATGTCAAGCGTTTTCATTGGCTCCCCTCAAATCATCACAACATCATCATATCTCATTGGAGGAAGCTTATGTTTCGAAAAATGTGCAGTAATGGATAAAACAAGAGTTTCTTTAACAGTGTTTCTGAAGTGCATCTGGATTGTGTCCACTTCCAAAAGGTCTTCCACTACTTTTTCAGCTAATTAAACGTTATCTTTATTACAGAAAGCCACTGGATCATGAGCAACATTACAGGCGTCTTCTTTATACTCGTCATATACAATCTGAACAGTCATTTATCTTGGCAAGGAATCTACATATGTACTCCCAACAATATTCCTACTTTCTTTTAAATGTCGTATTACAGGCTGGAAAAAGAGCATATCTTGTTTCAGTTAATGACAACTCTGTCCTAAAAAACTAACATAGAAACCATAAAAAGTAGTCGGTGTCCATCAGAAGTGTTTTTAAAGATTCAAGGATCTGCAGGTACAGGTGAGATTATGAAATACGATTCCGGTTGAGTTTGAAGGATGTCAAAACACATCGGTTTATAAAACTGTGAAGCAAGATTTTACCACTTTTTGTTTTTATAGACATTTTAAAGAAATGATATGGTTATTTATATGGCATGCACAACTAAATGGGACACAGTTTAACATATAAATCAACTAAGTAACAATCCACGAATCGGAGAAAAAAAGTTGCCTGATAACGAATGCTTCATTAACACTCGTATGCACAGACACTGCATCTAACTGGACGTTTACCACCCTGATGTTATCACAGAAATAACCTCAGAGCTTGTCGTTTCTCTGTCTGGTGGGCTGACCGTAAAGGGTAGATTTACCGTTTTCCCACCAGTCATTTACCAGGAATGTGCACATGTATTTGCTCAGTGTGTTGCCAGATGACTTTACACCAAGTTTTGGCAAAAGTCGAGCCGGGGCAGATTCAACTTTCCAGCCAGCTACTCTTTTTGCATTACTGTCTGGTGTGTTGGATGTGCAGGAATGTTCCTGAATGCCTTTGAATGTGGGATTTGGACTGGCTGTGGAGTCCAACCCTCCCTCCCTGCCTCCTCCCCCTTCTCTCTCTTCTCCTCTCAACCTGCTTTGATTTAGCCGACCAGAATCCACCCTCCCTCCCTCCCTGTCTGTCTGTCTGTCCCACTTCAAACTTCTTTTGTACAGCGCCCTTGGCCAGAGTCCCTAACCCCTGTGGCTACTGCTGCTTCTCTGTACACTCAAATGCCTGTGGGTGTGTTTGTATGTACAAGTGTGTGCAAGTGTGTGTCTTCATTGCTATGTCCATTCTGCTCGTCAACAATTCAGATCAGGCCAATACTGAGCAAAGAATGTCTGGATCCACACATACTTTTAATGTTGACGCCTAGCTTGAGTGAAACACAACACTGGAAATCTGAATAAAGATATATCATTAGCTTAATGATTATTGTGTGGATACTACAATAAGTATTTCCTTTATCGTGTTGTCTCACTTATGCATTTGTCCTGTTCTCAATTACAGTATTCAGTTAAAGATAATGGGACGTTGGCTGATTGAACGTCCTCTTACCTTTCACTGATCGATGCATATTAATGCTTTATTTATTGAACACTTAAATATGAGTTCATCTAGGACCTTACGGCAGTGCAATTAGTTGTCTTGTCCTAAAAGAAGAAAAACTATTGCATTTTTCAACTTCTAATGCTTATTTTTCTTCATGAATATAATACTTTCTCGAATA
The DNA here is from genome assembly GCF_902827115.2 of Pseudochaenichthys georgianus. Taxonomy (NCBI): domain Eukaryota; kingdom Metazoa; phylum Chordata; class Actinopteri; order Perciformes; family Channichthyidae; genus Pseudochaenichthys; species Pseudochaenichthys georgianus. The sequence goes on along the minus strand of NC_047506.1, from coordinate 4,346,039 downwards.
AAAAATGTGGACAGATATTGACAAATGGATCTGAGGAAGACCTTTGATTATATTCATGCAGCTGTGTGCCTAAACCCCCCGCGAGTGGCAGAACAATATAAAACTCACTTAATGGACCTCAACAGAAATAAAATAAACAAAACAACTTGTCTTTCCACTTCATGGTCAAAAAGACCCACCGTACGCTGAGCTGCGCCTTCACTCCCTCTTCAACTGAAACCATTCAATGATCAAAAATAAAATAGCGTAAAATCCCCCCTAATTTTCCATATAGGCGAGATGTTTGTCCAATTTGCCTACTGTCATCCTCTCAGAATCAGAGGACAAGGTTCTCACCCTTAAACCATTTCAGGGAGGAAAAGTCTCCAAAAAACCCATTTGCAGAATAACCGTGAGCGCCATTTAGCCGCACCAACCTGGACAAATGGAGCCCTTCAGTGAACACGAGTCACCTGGATCTGTTGGTGGAGACGGTGTGATCGGCTCTACTGGCAGCCGTTCAATGTTACACCTCGAGTTACAAATCACCTGGAGCGTCGCCTTCTTGCCAAACTCTGGTACTGAGAACTAGCGAGCAGCATAAACAATAAATGAGGGATGAGGTTAAGGACACGGTCGGGAACACGAGCGTCTTCCAGTTTCGATACCACAGCGTCCTGGTTCAGGTTTCAAGGCTTTGATCAACCTCTCCCACAAGCTGTTCTGAGCACGAAACTTTTACAGATAAATAATTACACTCTCTAACCACAGCTCATGACAAAAGCAACCGTTATGGAACAGATTACGCTGTCAAGAATCTGTCGGATGAGTGTTTATAATCTGCCAGGTAGTCAGGGGTGTGTTCATTAACGACTAGTTCTGCTGGCTGGTGATGTTCGTAGAAACGGAAGCACACAGGTTGTGTTTAAGACACAGCTATGATGATAATGACCCCTTTGAACATCTATCATTGATTGAAATCGCTAAAAATAGTCATATTATAATTTAAGTGGGGGGGCGCAGAGGCATGCCAGGGGGGGCACGAGAGACCAGGAGGAAAAATGGTTATTAAAAAAAAGCAAAAAAAAAAATCATCATTTGAAAAATTGATTCGTAAATAATATGATGCAGTACTGTTACGTCTGGGTCTCTGTGTTTCATTAAAGCGTGCGTGTGTGCAAGGAGCCATTTTGTGTGCGCGAGTGAGAGAGCGCACCGGTACCGCAGATCATTGTTGTTAGCGTAGCTCGCTAGCACCAGAAGCTAAGAGATATAAGGAGTTTTTTCAACACCAAAGTGTTATCTCAGTGGGTCTCAAACGTTTTGGTCACCATTAATGTAAACAAATATTTCCGAGGCACACGTTTATATGATCATTATAGTTATAAAAAAATAAGAGAATAAATGAAAAACAGCTATGAAATCCTGTATGACAGTAAAAAAAGAATAAAGTTTAAAAGGGTGATTTGTAAAATATCCATAAAGAAATAGTAAATCTGTTTACAGTTCTGTTTCATATGGGTGTTGAGAGATGTATCCATAGATCTCTTCATGTTGCTCTCAACGTGCACCAGATTGATGCTTTTAACTTCAATATTTAGAAATAAATCTTCCCGGGGGGGCATGCCCCCGGACCCCCCTATGTGAGGTCCACACACCACCTATATAATAGCACTTTACCCCTGCTTACACCTATATGCCGTGAGCTGATTATCAAGCCTTCATTTTAACTATCGCGGGTATATGCGTGTGGGGATTGTTGCAGTAGAACATTCCACTGTAGCGCCCGGTACATTAGGGTAGCCCTAAATGTTTGAGCACCCTCTATGAAACATCAAGCTACCCCACAGCACCCCCAAAAGAAATAAAGAAATCTCTGGCGCCGCCACTGAGCCTGACTATTTATGTTGTTGGGGGGGCCCCCCCCCGACTTTTTTTTCTCCAAAGGGGGGGGCCTGACAGAAAAGGTTTGAGAACCACTGGTATAATGTAAAGCACAGCAGGGGATTTTCATCGGACATCAATTGTATTATTATGTGACTGCATATATTCTCAATGCGCTGAGTTACTAGGTACACTTAACTTCAAGTAATTCCCTTATTAAAACGGGTCCTGCAATAGAGCCTACCTTCATGAAGGTTAATATGTTCGTTACTCTGGGACCCATTTTGAAAGCTGCTTTATGTGGTGCTGTTAAAATGGCATTATTGTATTTGTTTTATTTATATGACCTAGTACCACTACCTATTCATAATGTGGTATCTGAGTGTATATGCTAATATTTGACAAATACTATGATCACTATATTGCCCGGTCTTGTGCTGATGCTATTTTAAATGCACTTCGACTCCTTGCAGCTGGATGGTCATGATGATATTACTTTAGCTTTTACTGAGACTTTTTGATGTTTGTGTGCATGTCAATCACCAAGCAGCGCAGTAATGCACGTCAACTTCACTTGAGCCATATGCTACTCTCGGGTCATAAAACCACCATTATGTTGTAAAAGCAGGAGCTAGCAGCTTTAACATGGCACACAGCACAGCGAACTGAAAGCCACTTGACTCGATCCAAAGTGGTGCGACTGCTACAAGCTGTTGGAAGCCTGTTTGCTTCCCAAAAGTAACCCATAAATAGTCCGTTTTGAAGAGGTCCAGACAGCGAGTGGTCAGTGGGATTAGCGCTGGCCGTGTTGAGTCCTCCAGCAGACGGGTCTGAGCACAGATCCACTTGATTCACAATTTGATTGCATGCTTCACCTTCATGTAATTGGACCCTCTCTCTCTCTCTCTCTCTCTCTCTCTCTCTCTCTGCAGGGAAAACGTGGCCCCGAACGCCCACAGAGCCAGACACAAACACACACAAGTCATTCAGGCAGACTCCCAATCTGATGCATGTGCTTAACACACTCTTACACATGTACAGGCCTCCCAATTATCTCCACACACACAAATAGATGTTGTCTAGAAATAGCAGGGCTTAGTTGTGTGTTTTGTCTGCAGTGAAGGTGGCTGGATTCTGATAGATGTTGGATTAGACGGCAGGAAAGAGACGGAGGGAAGGGATTAGCGCTGATGAGCTGCAACTGTGCACGTGGGCGGGGTGGGGAGGGAGGGAGGGGTGGGTGGCGGCGTGCGAGTCTAAATGTGTGTTGGTTTTGGTGGCATCTGTGTGGTTGGTATGAAGGGATGAGAGATTACTAAGGAAGCTAAACAAAGAGAAGGGTTGATTAATTAAAGGGTCATAGGTGGGTCAGCTGCTCTGCGTTGTGTGTGTGTGTGTGTGTGTGTGTGTGTGTGAACTATCTAACGGGCTGTAATCAGCAGACTGAGGGGAGATGGGAGGAGCTGCTGACACATAGCTCTCATTACTGTAATTCTCTTTCTATCTATAAACACACACGGGTTGTTTTTTTGTGTGTGTGTGGTCTGTAGAGGAAGATGGCCTCTCCACTTGCCGCTAACACGCATCACTTATAAGCGCCTCCACTCATCTCCGCCCAAATACTACACATTCTGAGTGTGTGCGTGTGTCAGTCATATTTAAAATATTTGTCTGTCACCATTTCAACTTCAAAATGTTGCTGCAATAATGAGACGTCTGAAATTGGCAGGATGTATCTCCAGGTAAATCTCATGAACAAAAGTCCTGAAATGTCAGCAAGTAGAAAAGTCATTTGACAAAAAATAAACGTTAATAGTTTGTCATTAATTGGTCAAATATTGGCCGGTTTAAAGTCATCCTTCATGCAAATAACTTCATGCAAATAATTAATTAAATGCAGCTTTCTACTCTTTATCATATTCTTTTGAACTGAGACAACAAGACATTTAGAACATCACGTTGGACTTGGCTTGGACATTTTTGACTAATTTCTGAAATGTAAACACCCAATAACGATTACTCAAGAAAATAATTGGCAGATTTATCTATGACAAACATGCTTGTTAGTTGCAGCCATAATTAAAACATGACTGTGAACATTAGCAAGCTGCGAAGAGCATTTCTGACTGTTTTCCATCAGCTTTAAAATTATTCAATTATCTTTTTAGACGAGGCGTTAACACTTTCAACATCAACAGCCCTAATGAGAAGACCTGTTAACTAGCGCTTAGCTGCATGTACCAAACAAAGGTCTGGAGAAGTCAAATTGATCTGAATTAAATACATCTCCAGAAAGAGTGTGTGTACATATCATTAAATCAAACGGGTATGTGCGGAGTTTAACTGCCTGTCAGTCGCTCAATCACCAAACTATGAAATTATATTTGCTTTAGGGAGCGCTGAGTGTTCGTCGTTAGTGTTGCATTTTATTTGTGGGTTGGTTTGTGTGCTAAAACCTCTCCCTGTTTTAATTCAGTGTGTGTGTGTGTGTGTGTGTGTGTGTCAGACATTTATCAAAGAGCAGCCTTTACAGGGAGTCTGGCAGCAGAGAGGGGTTCGGTTGGTCTGCTATTGTGCCACCAGATCAGCTTTGTTTTGTGTTTCTGTAGGTGTGTGTGGAGGTGTGTATTTGCTCTAGCACACACCCTTGAGAGATGAAAGAGCACACAGGCGAGTTGGGTGGGTCCCTGGTGTGTGTGTGTGTGTGTGTGTGTGTGTGTGTGTGTGTGTGTGTGTGTGTGTGTGTGTGTGTGTGTGTGTTTGCAGAGAGTAGAGACGGCTGAAGGTTTTTCCAGTGGAGCAGAGGAGAGGCTGATCAATAGTTAATGTGATGTAAAGTGAACAGTCGCATACCTGGAGGCTGCCGAGCTAAATACTCCCGTGTGTGTGTGTGTGTTTTTTTTTATCTCAGCTGTGAAGCGTATTTGACACGATAAAGACAGGCTCCAAGTAGAGTTGCACAATTTAGAAAGAATAAAGATTTGTAATTATTTGAACTAATATTGCTATTCTGTTATGCTTTGCAACGTTGGAGGCAACGATCGTATCTGAAACCCCGATGTTTTGAATGAACTTCGTTTGATTTTTCTTTTTGACTTAAATCTGTAGAATACTGGAACTTCTCTGCAGCCCCAGAATACATATACTATGTTTTATCAGCTGCAATCATTTCTGCAGGCCTCGAAACCAATTTCCTCTTGAATTCTATTTCTGTGAAAACAAAAAAATCCTTAAGTAAAATAATCAACGAGGGAATAGAGAGAGTAAAAGCATTGTTAGTAAACACACACTCGAGAGGAAGGAGTGGACATTTCTACTTTACCCAGCGGCCGCTTCCAAACATGGGAGACCAGAAACAGGCAGTCGGCACATTTCTAGTGCAGGAACTTAATTAGATGCTTCGCTGTCCATGGGCTCTCGTTAGTGTTAGTGTGTGTGTGTGTGTGTGTGTGTGTGTTTATCTATCTAGCAGGTTTGTGTGTGTGCTCTGCTCACGTGTGCATTTTGTTTCTGCGTGCCTACATGCTTGCAGTATTAACGTATTGGTTTAGTGTGTGTGTACACGCACGCACACACACACACACACACACACACGTGCTTCCATGCTTCAAGGGGTGTGTGTGTTCAGTTGCATTGCAGCACTGCCAGAGCTGTCTGAAGGCTGGCAGGCTGCAGATTTGTAGCGCATTCGGCTGATCATCTTATCTCCTGTCACCGCCAGTGAAAGATTGGAGGAACCGAGCCCACCGTGGCACACACGCACGCACGCACACACACACACACGCACAGAGAGAGACAGTCGTATCTTCTTTTTTCCGCTCACTCAATCTTGTTTTTTCCTGCGTTGCTGTCTTCCACCCCACCCTCCAAACCGTCCTTCCCTCCCTCTCTCAGTAAATGGTGCTGAGCCAAAGACTAATTATTACAGGCAATCATTTCGACATGAGATACCCACTTCCTGCTTGCCGCTCTCCTCCCCTTTCTCCCTCATTTTCTCCCCCCCCACCCATGTTATGCTCCTACAGACACATAATGACACACACACACACACACACACACACACACACACACACACACACACACAGTAATTTCATTCCTTGAAGTCCATTTTGTGGGGAATGGTTATTTCTTTCTGAGTGCGACCTTGGGGTCTTTCCTATAAGCACAAGAAGTGCCTGCACACTCTCTTTGTGTGTGTGTGTGTGTGTGTGTGTGTGTGTGTGTGTGTGTGTGTGTGTGTGTGTGTGTGTGTGTGTGTGTGTGTGTGTGTGTGTGTGTGTACATAGTGCTATTTTGCCATGCCAAAAAAAAATAGAGGACTGATTTTGTAAAGACATTGATTTTTACCCCGGTTTCTCTTTAGTGGTATTTAATGGCGTGGCTGGCGGCTGCTCATTTGCAGTTTGTGTAAATGTCGAGCGCCGTTGTGGTTTTGTGAATGCTGTCAACATTCAGACCACAAACAGTCATTTTCAAAGACTGTAAACTCTAGAGATGCGGTCGCCTGGTTCTATTGTATAATTTAAGAAACTATGCATCCAAGAGCCATAGGTTGTTATTATTTCAGCTCTGCGCACAATCACAAGTCGACAAATGGATACAATCAGTAGATGGATTAAGTTCCTATTTTTGTGCGGTTTTGATGCTTTATTAAATGGATGAGAGTTAAGAGAAATTAGTGGAGAGAGGGAGGGAGATTGATATCAACTTTTGACTCAAACTTGTATCACAATTTTGATTGTTGAAGTTGTTACAAAAACAACATTCGCTTGGCTCGACGATGCCAAGCGTTGAGCTCATCGTGCTCGATTACAAACCCTAACAGTAATCAGCACCTTGAGTTGGATGCCCCTCTGCCTTTACCCCCTGCTGGGTCCATCCAGTCCAGTTGGAATCCCTTCTTTTCAAACCGTGTGCAATCAAGTCCTATGAGCTCAACTCTTGTTCCAGACTCTCAAATGTGAGATTTAGAGGCTCTTCTCGACTTAAATCCGAAAGAATAAAAAATGGGCTAAAGAACGTTTATATATAATTTTTGTAATCCAGTCAATCACAGCAACACACAGGAACACAAGAATTTCACATGTCGTGTGTGTGTGTCACATGTTCCTGTGTCTAGCCCTTGCTCTGCTACACCAAGCTCATCCCAAGTGTATGTTGTGATGAGCACACACACACACACACACACACACACACACACGCGCATTAGTCCTGAGCCCAGCTGTGAGTGACTTCTGCCGAGAGGCAATTCCACTGTAATAAAATCTATAGGGTGGTGGGGGGGTTTAATCCTCACTACCACACTCTCACACCACCTCTACCGCCCTCTCTCCCACTCCTCCCCGTGCTTCTCCCTCGTCCCTCTTCTCCTCAACTGACTGGCAATGATAAATGAGTCTGTGTGTGTGTGTGTGTGTGTGTGTGTGTGTGTGGCGGCGCTGCAGAGAGGGAGCGGATGAGGCCGTTATTACCTGTTGCGGCTGGGGGTAATGTTGCGGAATTAATCATATTCTAATTTTCTTCAGCCAAACGACCCCCCCCCCCCTCCCACCACCACGTCTAATGTACCACCACACCATAGCTCTCCCCCCCCCCCCCTCCATCAATCTATCTGTCGCCCGCAAACAAGTCGGAGTAAACTGCCGAAGGCCCAGAATATACTACCTTTCTGGGGAGGGTGAGAGTGAGTCGCAGAGGTAACGAGGTTTTTGAGCTTGGGTCTGATGCACATTTGGAAATGGAAGTGTGTGTGTGTGTTTGGAAATCCTTCCACTGGCATTATCCAGGTTTAGAGGACACCAGGGACTGCTTTAGGTGCAAGGAAAGGCACACATAGAGGACAGACTGACATTTGGGACTCTAGGGAGAAGTGTTTGGCTGCCACCACTTCAGGTGTGTGTGTGTGTGTGTGTGTGTGTGTGTGTGTGTGTGTGTGTGTGTGTGTGTGTGTGTGTGTGTGTGTGTGTGTGTGTGTGTGTGTGTGTGTGTGTGTGTGTGTGTGTGTGTGTGTGTGTGTGTGTGTGTGTGTGTGTGTGTGTGTGTGTGTGTGTGTGTGTGTGTGTGTGTGTGTGTGTGTGTGTGTGTGGTGTGTGTGTGTGTGTGTGTGTGTGTGTGTTGTGTGTGTGTGTGTGTGTGTGTGTGTGTGTGTGTGTGTGTGTGTGTGTGTGTGTGTGTGTGTGTGTGTGTGTGTGTGTGTGTGTGTGTGTGTGTGTGTGTGTTCCCCCCCACGCCATGCCTCGCTGTAGCCTGACTTGCTCTCGGACTGAGCAACAGACACAGGTCATGTCCTGAACAGAGGAGGAGGGAAGTGATTGTTCAAACTGAGACAAAAGATGTATTTCACATCCAGACCAACTGGCACTTTTGACCCACTTAAAGCGGGCCATTCCACTTGAAAGTTGACAGAGTGCTGAGGAAGGTGAAGGAAGGGGGAGACGAACAGAGAGAGAGAGACAGACTGGTAATTGGGGAAGGGACTAAATGAGGATGAGTGGAGGGCACATAGATTGAAAATTGTCCACAGAGAGGGAGGAGAGAAAGAGAGAGAGAGGAGGGGAGACGGCTTGGATGTGCCTGCCTGCAGTCTTGGCTTGCTTTCAGACTCCAAGCGTGACTTCGTCTATTTCTGCTCTGCTCAGAGGTGATAATGGGCTGTCAGCACCCTGCTCCCTGCTCCCTCCTCCCCCACCGAGTGTGAGAGGGAAGGAGAGAGCGGGAGGTGACACAGAGTGAAACTAAGAGGCGGGAGTAATTTGTTGTCATGTTGCTAATTGCAATGTGTATTATTTTACTCGGGATATGATACTAACTGAAAACTCATAGTCTTTTTTTACTTCTCTTGCAGTTTGAAAATGGAATGTGAGAAACTGGCCACAGAGAAGACGGAGATCCAGAGGCACTACGTTATGGTGAGACACACACACACACACACACACACACACACACACACACACACACACACACACACACACACACACACACACACACACACACAGGCCACGTCTCTCCACAACGAGTGCTGTGCCAAGTCCTCTGAATCCCTTTCATCTGCCAACAGCTGCCAAACACCCACTAAAAGCCACATGCAAGACCACACACACTACCACACACATGCACATATATTATAGGAGTGCAGAATAAACAGCACTTACATGGGCGTGCAATCCTGGTGCTAGTGTTTCAGAGATATGCTATACTTCAGGTCTGTGTGTGTCCACATCTGTGTACAGCTGTGTATCGATGAGAACTTTTGGTAACAGCCGTCATTATATACAGTCTAAGGTCCTAGTCACACGGAAACGGAAACGAACCGAATTTGATATCAAAAAAGTCTTCCTTCCACATGCAATCGGCACCAGAAACGTGTTCGTCCACACGAGACCGCTCGACCCGCTGGAGACGCTGTAGTACATATGCCGGGCCTGTAAGTGGCGCTGTACTTCTGCCACAAAATACACCAAAAGCAGCGAAGAAGACTTCCCGAGCATGCATGGTTGCCATGGTTGCCCTTCTGTTTATTCTCCGCGGTGGATTTAGCAGCAGAGGTGGGGAGAGGCAGGGCTCTGGCTCTTTTTCTCCCTCCCCGAGGCAAGCGTGTGCTCCTGCTGTAAATCTCTCCGGTAGTCCACCGGCAGATGAAAAACACCGACCTCTCCGCCTCCTCCAAGGGACGAGGGAACCGTGCGGCAGACTTTCCGTTAGAATTTTTTTCAGCCGTTCAACATGTCCGTTAAAGTTGAAATCTTCTGGTCAAAATTATAAAAGTGCCGGTCAAAGTTTTTTTTTTGTTATTTATTGAGCTTTAAAGGGAAATGGAAACACTTTTCAAACTGCTTTCCATGCGACAATATTACCATTAGGAAATGTATTTATCTAGTCTATTTCCAATGTAAACGATCGAGATACGCGAATTTACTTTTTGAAATACGTGCCTAATGACCATGGGCGCTTCCATTGCTCCGGGACTTTTCCAGTGACGTCACTGATTGGGTACGGCTTCCTGGGCCAAAGCTCAATAACAAAAAACATGGCGTGCAATGCACCAGTAGTTTACATTACAAGAAAACGGTCGTCGTCAGGAGTTTATTGTATTGCCCCAGGCTGCACAAATGGATTTTATACAAAGAAGGAAGAAGTACATTTCCATAGGCTGCCACTAAAGGATGAGAAGCTGCTCAAAGTCCAGTCTGGATGCCTGGTTCAATACAAAACATTGGATTTGCACTACCAGATTACTAGCTCACACATGTATTTACTGACACAGTGTGACCTTATTAATTAACGCAATCGCGTCCAAACTAAATGGTAGCTATTATTATGACGCACAATAGAGAATTGGGGGTGTTCTATAGCTCAACTAATTAAACTGGCATACACACGCTCATCTGTCGAAAACAGCCCTAAAAAGGCTAGTATTGCTATTGATGGATGGTATTGCAGGACCCAGAGCGCACGGAGCACAGAGCGGACAGCAGATAACGGAATTGCAGTTGTATTGCTTATAGATTATCAGAACATTTCAAAGGGGACACAGCCCCATTGGATATTAACCTATGGATTAACTACATCATCGTTTTTATCGTTGTAATGCCATTGAAGACCAGTTTAGACCAGACAATGAGGAAGGTAAGCCGTTAGCCTGGCGTATGTTAGTACCTAGCGCCACTTGTTTTGATGTACGTTTTTGTGGATAACCTCGCGAGTTTGTATCTTTCAGTGTTGAGGTGGGCACCGTTAGATTCTGTGTCTCCTTGCGATCATAAACGATGTGTTGGATGTGCGGCTAGGATAAGTAATAAGGGAGCTATCGGTGCAGTAATAGGTTAGCATTTTCGCTCGGGGCTAATTCAGAGGCTCACTGTTAGCATTGTGTTTTTTTAATTTTTGTATTCCGGATCGTATGCCACTCTATTCGACCGAATCGGTTCATAAGCATAGGCCATGGGATGCCTGGTAACTGTAGATGCTTCCACATCAATGTCATCTCCCGACGAATAGTCAAATTCATCGTTCAAAACGTCGATCTCATTGCAAAATTCCTCCATCGCTGCCATATCTGCTACGTTGTGTTGACTTCAGGTGGAGCGAAAACACAGCCAGTGACGTCACCATTTGGGACTCCCCTAATGGCGGCGGCCTGGTCCCGGAATTCCCCACCCGGCCGGCGGATAATTAATTTTCTTTTGGCGAGTAATATCATATACAATAAATATTACGATCAATATCCATTGTAAAATGAATAAACTACCGGAATATTATAACTGTAATTGGTGTTTCCTTTCCCCTTTAAAACAAATGAATAACGAATCTATATAATAATACACGGAGCCTCTCTACCTCCCTCTCTCCTGACAGCCCGTCAGTATTTTCGGTATCAGGAAATGATCGTATAGGGCGTAATCACAGAGCTGTTTGCCCCCCCCAGAGCGTTGCGTCCGCAGATCTGCCCACCTTGGGAGCCGTTATCGTTATCTGCATTTCCCTGTCGGCCTCGTGTGGCCGAACCGTCTATAAGATAGAGAACTGTAGCGGAAGCGGATACGACCCGTTTCGTCACCGTATGGCCAGGGCATAAGGGATCGGGAATTAAACTCGTAAGGCTGCTGTGACACCAAACCCGGGGAAAAGATGCAGTCCTTCCCTTCATTTCCATGAGGTAAGTGCTTTCAGATGAATGGGAGAATCAACTTTGCAGCCTGGCGTCACGCTGCGGTGGCCAATCACGTAACCGGCGATCAATGGGCCATTTAAATCAAATGGGTCAATCAAATAAGGGCCACTCAAATGGGCCGTTTAAGTGACACTCCCACACCGTCACACAGCCCCCTGCTAATTGTTGCTCTTTGTTCTTCGTTCACACCATCCATGGCAAAACTTGGGAGGAATAAAAGTAAAACGAGACATTATAAACATCCAAATAAAGCATTTCACAGAAGACGCTGTTCTTAAAGGTGTGTGGAGCAGTATGTGTGTTGCATGGTGCGGTGGTGTGAGGAAGAAATCATGACGAAAACAACAGTTCAGAGAAATGTATCGACGTGTGAATTTATTGCACAATAAAAAAAAATCCCCTTCGGTGTAAAGGCTGTTGGTTTTACTAAACAATAAATGAGTGTATCTTCTCCGGCGATTTTTATTTTAGGATTTTATAGGTTTAAGAGGACAAAGACAATGATTAAGTAATTCACAGTGAGATTTGTCTTTGCAGCCCCACTGAGATTTGCTCACAGTTTCTCTGCCGTGTCATTGGTTGTCAGTCATCCCTCCCACACTGCTCTGAGGTCAGTGGGATCACACGGCGTGACACTGCGGTTTAATTTGCCCACTCATTGCAGACGTTCCTCTAAAGTCGGAAGCTTTTGCATCTCAACGTGGACAGCTATAGAAGTTAAACTTTAAATCGAGCAAAACACTGATTTAAGAAGTGAATTATAACAATGTGCTTCCTCTGCAGTCGGCCGCTCAGAGGCAGGGCTGTGTGGATATGTGTGGCTGCGTTATAGTAAAGAACACATGATCAGCAGTGTGTCTGGATGAAGGACGGGCTGAAACAGTTTCTTTGTTTTGCAAACCTCCAGCCTTGATGTTACCTGTGATCAGAGCCACACACAGCTTCAGCTGACTGACTGTGGGCCGCCCAGAACCCTCGCTGCCAAGGAAGAATCGGAAATCTTGGCACACAGCGAGGCCTTGTGGGGGGATTGAAGTTTTAGTGATGGGGAAATGAGGGGGGGGTAGCTGGCATCGAGCTTGGGCCAGGTCTCCTCTCCTGGCTGATGATTTGGGTTAGGATGAGTTTGGATGTTGCTAAGCAACAGGCGAAACTTGGCACACCGACTGCCAAGCAGAGACGCCAGCTGCCAGGAAAGGCGTCTTTTATGGCGACACAGAGAGAGGAGTGAACACACACACACACACTCGTAGGGGAAACATGCACACAAAGCACATAGATACACACTCCTACACAGTTGCGGGCTTGTGCTACAAACACACACACACACACACACACACACACACACACACACACACACACACACACACGCACACACACACACATATGAGCGTGCCAACTGCCAGGAAAGATGTCTGGAGAGAGAGGACCTCTGCCATCTCCTCTCACATCCTGCCAGCCGGCTCTGGCTGCCTGACTGCCAATCTCCTCTCTCCACAACCAGCCAAGCAAATGTCAGCCTGTCACTTTTCGAGGCATCTGACTTTAAAATGCTCTCCTTTCCTCGTCCCTCTCTGAAGGGAGAGAGAGAGGGAGGGAGAGAGAGAGAAAGAGAGATCGATCTTTCCCTCTCTATGTGGCATTCATCTCCTGCTGCCCCCACAGCTCTTTGTACCTTCGGGTAAAAGCCAGGGTCAAATAACTCTCATTAGACATGATTATTGCAATAGTCTGTCACCTTCTTCTGCCCGCCGACAATTTCCCTGCCTCACTTCGGGTGTCTGGCTTCCGAAAAGCGCCTCCGGGTCATTTAAGTGCCATTGACTTTTAGCGGAGTCAAGGTGAAATTAGGGGCATGTGCTTTTAGGGACACGTTTGCACTTCAGAGTGCGAGCGCTGGCATCGTCTGAAGCTAGGAGCAGGAAAGAGCTTTAAGGGCTCACCCTGGAATGTATTTGTGAAAAACAATGGCTGAAATACCCCGTAAATATAACATCACTCCTAAATTAAGGTTTTTACAAAGAAACCTCTCATCCTAGTCAAGAAAGAGCATTTGTAATTGTTTTTCTTTTTAAGGGAAAAGGCTCACAATCTTTTTACAACACAACCTGAACCTTTTTTGTTTTTTTTTACAAATCCCATCAAAACTAAGAACATTGTTGTCCATCATTCAACCGTTTTTAACTTCCCCGCTCTGTCGGCACTTTAAAAGCAGGTCATGGGTACCGCAGTTTTTGGATAACTTTACCTAAACAATGGGAATACATATTGTATTGATGACCTTTAGCCAAAAGAATCCATCTTGGTGTGTGGAGTGTTTTCTCCAGCATGTGGACTGTAGGATTCATTCAGTGTTGGTTTGAGGCTTTTCATGGGCTTTGTTTCCAATAATAATAATAACAGACTTTCCTGTGTTCTATGTTATCATTTGTATCACTTCAGCATCTTATCATTGTGCAGATAAAATCAAACTGAATCGCCTCAGTACATCAGTTGCACAAATTGCTTCTAGCAGATGAATTGATGTGATCTCTTTTTGGGAGTCGTCTCCAAGTGGTGTCATGACTTAAGTTATAAGATTTCGATTTGATTTAAAGAGGCTCTTTTATGCTTTTTGTGGTTTTCAATTTTCTGTATTGTGTTGTATACGTTGTTCTGCATGTTAATGGTCTGCAAAGGCTAGAATCCCAAAGTTCCCTCCCACACACTCTGGAGCAGCTTTCCTCGACATTGAGAAACACCCAGAGCCACTATTTCAAGGATACGTCATCGAGTCCCGCCGAAGGACTGTTCCAATGTCCAGGATACTTGGAATTTTACCGAGGCCGGCGTCCTTCGTCGCGGGAAATTTCGAGGCTGCACATGTGTAGACTCCGCGGTCTTAAAATCCCCACAATGCTTTGCGCACGGACCAATTTCCAAATCTTTGGCGGAAATCGCGCTCCATTTAAGGCGGGGCCTCGCATATGACGCACGCCTGTTAGCCTGTTGCACCATTCTTCGTTTTCCGAGGCTAGGAAGGATTCTTGCCTCGCTTCTGAAGCAACTGCCTCGGAGGTACATGTGCTACCAAGGAAGCCTCCTCGACATTGAGAAACACCGTCTGCCTGAAAAACCTCAACTCTTTTGTTTACTTCTGTAACATAGTGACATTACTATGTAACACTGACGTTTCTATTGGCTCGTGCTCCTACACATTGCACGTGATTGGGCAACTGCTTACAGATTAGCCTATAACAACAGAGCCGGCCAGCTAACCAATCAGAGCAGACGGGGCTCTGGTTTCACACAGAGGGTGAAAATAGGTGCTGCAGCTCAGGCAGTATGAGAAAATAAAGAGGTCTTTGAACATTAAAGCGTGGAGACATGTCCCAGTAGAGACACTAAAAAGAGACGGTTTTGAAACCTGACGATGAGCATAACGGGCCCTTTAAAAGACTGTTTGCAGGAGATGTCATTACTCATGTTTTATGCACAGTATGTATCGAGTTTGAGTTAATAATTAATCATATTGCCATGTTCTATTCACACAATGTCTGCATTCCTCATTCAGTATTTCAAAAATAATATAATCATGATCCCAAGTGGATATGTATATTATAAGAATAATGAAACCTCCTCCTTTATGTACTCCACACGTGACACTGTGTGATTTTAATGTTTTAATGTCATGCATATGAACTGATGTTCTCCTGTGTTTCAGTATTACGAGATGTCCTACGGCCTTAACATCGAAATGCACAAACAGGTGAGTTCGCTTCTGGTGTCTCTCGTACCCTCCTGCCTCACACTCTTCTTTAAACGTTGCATTATTCTCTTGGATTGTTATACCTGCCTTCTTTCTTTTCACCCAATACTCAAAGTAACTAATCATTTTCAGGAAAGTTAGTCTGTCTGTTCCGCCGTGTCTCTCTACCGCGGCGATGTCAGTCCTCCTTCTGACGGAGGGCTGTCACGCTGCGGAGGCGTTAACAGGATCCACAGAGAGACGGATGAGAAGACTCTGCCCCTCCTCAAGCCTCTAAAAATGCCACTCGTCATAAATCCCTGTCTGTTACTGCCTTGGTGCCCCTCCCCCCCCCCATCCATCCAGATAGATGATTTATATATCCCAAGTTTGGAAATAGTTTTGTGACAGCAGCATTTTGACAGTCAATCTACAAGCCCCAGAACATTTCTTAAAAAGAGACTAAAAGATAAACAAAAAAAAGGGTATATAGTAGAACATGCATATATCCAGAGGAGTTCCTAACACTATAAAATATACAGAATACACTAGAATACTCTATAATATACCAATCTACCGAACATATAACAATGTATAGTGTGCTATACGTTAAAACATTGTGTACAGTAGCTCGTAATGAAGAGTAACCGTCCATCCCTTCCGTCTCTACCCTCTCCCGTCAGTTAGCATCTCACTTTGTCCTTTTAAATGCTGCTTTCTCTTAATCTCCATTTCTTCGCCCGTCCGTCTCTTTCCTCCCCGTTGGTTTCTCTTTCTCTCTGTATGTGTTCCGCTGCTCTCCCTCCTCACCTCCGCCTCCTCACAGACACACAGTCCATGCTGAATTTCACTTTAAATCAGGTCACTGGCTTTCCTGCCGTCTACTCTTTCTTTCTTTCTCTCACTCCGTTCATTTCACCATCTCTATCGCTTTTGTCGCGCCGCTTCTCCCCCCCCAAATCTCGATTCTCCCTCCCCCGCCTTCCTTCTGTTTCTTCTTTCTCCGTCTTATTTCTCCTCTCCCTCCCACATCCTCATTGTCTGTCATTTTCTCAACCCAATCTGCCCTTTTCTTCCTCCTCCTCTTCTTCCTCCGCCTCCTCTTTTAATTTCCCCCTCTTTATCCTCTCTCCCTCAATTGCGCATGTTCTCTCTCTCTCTCTCTCTCTCCCTACCCCACCCCTCCTCACGCTCCTGAAGATGTCATTTAGTAGTTGGAGTTCTCTAACAAGAAATCATTGTGTCTCCCTTGGGGTGGGGGGTGATGGATTCAGAGGAAGGAGGGAGTGGGGGAGGGGAGCATGCTGCCTGGCTGAAAAATGGAGGGTGGAGGGAGAAAAAAAAAGGCGGGGGTGGAAGTTCAGTTCGGCATCAATAAATCACTTACGAGAGAGAATGGGATGGGGAGTGTGTGTTTGTGTATATTTGTATACGCACACACACACACGCGCACACACAGCAGAGTCTAGCTGTCAAGTAGGAAACAGCCTGCGGCCGTAATGATCTTGTCATGATCTCTGCATGCATATCATTACGGTTCTTCACAGCCTCGTTGGGCCTGCCGCTAAACGTGTGTCTGCTCGACGTCACATGACATCGCCTGTAACACCGATAACTGCACGAACACTGGGGAAGAGAAATGGAACGAGGAATGGATGGAAAGAGCGATACATGGAGTTTGATGAAAAGAAAGATGGAAAGAGATGAGGAGTAGGGAGGGAGGGGGGGTGCTGTTGGCTGTGTAGTAGAGCAGATCGAGACAGACACACACAGCAAGAATCACTGACCCCCAGCAGGAAACACACACACACTCAAGCATGCAAAATGCAACCGCACACACAGACGAACCGACATGCAGGGACACATGAGTAACACACACACACACACACACACACACACACACACACACACACACACACACACACACACACACACGTGCACACACAGAGGAAAGATGATGAATCTTCTAACACACACACACACACACACACACACACACACTGTGTGGGCTGGCTGAGGCCGCAGCAGATGCTGTCCATGAATATTTTAGCCAAACTCCCTGGCAGAGTTTCCATTTGCATGGACCAAATGTAAGCAGCTGAAATATTTACCACACCGGCCCTGGGAGAAACAGGCCACGCTGTGTGTGTGTGTGTGTGTGTGTGTGTGTGTGTGTGTGTGTGTGTGTGTGTGTGTGTGTGTGGTTAACCTTTAGGAGTGTGTGTCTCCTTTTGTTCAAGCTCAATCTGGGCTTTGCGGATGTGTGTGTGTTTATTCATCAAAGCAACAGTATCTTCTTCTTGTTTCTTTCAGACGGAGATTGCCAAGCGGTTGAACGTGATCTGTGCTCAGCTCATCCCATTCCTGTCACAGGAGGTGACACACACACACACACACACACACACACACACACACACACACACACACACACACACACACACACACACACACACACACACACACACACACACACACACACACACACACACACACACACACACACACACACCATGGCATGTATACATCACTTCAGGGGACATTACATTGACTTACATGCATTTCCTGGAGACTTATCCTAACCTTAACCAACACATGCCTAATCCTAATCCTAACCCTAATCCTAACCAAGTCTTCACCCTAAAATTAATGATCCCCCTCATGGGGACCTCCAATTTGTCCCCATAAGGGAAGCGAGTCCCCACACGTGACTATGTAAACAGATTTAGGTCCCCACAAGTATAGTAATGCTAGACCACACACACACACACACACACACACACACACACACACACACACACACACACACACACACACACACACACACACACACACACACACACACACACACACACACACACACACACTGTGTACAGTATTCAGCCCATTCTCTCTCCTGTGTGACAGAGCACAAAGAACACATTTTAATTTGATTCTGAACCCACCTGCCTTTACTGACCTTTTGGTTTGTCCCACAGCATCAACAACAGGTGGTCCAGGCCATGGAGCGCGCCAAACAGGTGACCATGGGGGAGCTAAATGCTTCGATAGGGGTACGTGGGCTCCCCCCTCTGCCTCATAGCGGGTGTACCTTATCCCACCATTAATTGAATTTCCTTTCTTTTCCTTTTGTTGAGGCAAACATCCACTTGCCCAGTCTTAAATATACAGACTTATTACTTATACGTGGATGACTATTTTGAATAATTTTTTCTTCAAGTGGCATTACCTGCTACGACTACACAACGGGTCCGAACAAATTTGAGTTTTTCCAAATATTTGATGTGCAAATAGGATTTATAGTTAAATTGACTTTGAATTCTAACTTTTTTTTTGTATTCCCATCACGCTGACTTGGTTACCACTATCTCAGTTTCTGCCCCTTCGTACACATCGCAGCACTTAGTTCCCTCTTCTTCCTACCTCCTTAATCACTTCCTGTTTAGCCTCATTGCTTGCAAGTCACACAAATCTCATCTCGTGTCCTTTATCTCTTTACTTAACTTCTCCCGTTCTTCTTCTCTACAGCAACAGCTCCAGGCCCAGCACCTCTCTCAGCATGCTCAGGGTTTGCCGATGGGCCCTCACCCGTCAGGACTGTCCCACCCCGGGCTGGCGCTGGGGGGGGGGTCCAGCCTGCTGGCGCTGTCTGGCGCTCTGGGGGCTCAGCTGGCTGCCAAAGATGAGCGAGCTCACCTGGAGGCAGCCGCCGCCGCTGCGGCCGCCGCGGAGCACCACAGAGGTACAGCAACACTCTGAAGGATGCTTTACTCGTCTCTCTTTGTCCCTGAAAGTTTAAAACTCTAACGGGGTTACACGTGTGCATTACAACGTACAGATCACAGTGGATCTACAAAGGCACATCATATATTTAGTCACAGCAGGCATCTGGAACTAAACAATATCGTATTTTTACTTTACGATCAAAACAACCTGAACTACACCGAGTAAACACCGCGCTTGGTTCCTGATGATTGGCTTTGAGTGCTTGGCAGGGCACGGGACAGATCTGATCATAACACTCCTCTGGGATGTTTTCCCACCGAGTCATCAGCTGTAGAGTGACGTAAAGTGATGGCAGATAATGATGCATTTCTCTGTGTGTGTGTGTGTGTGTGTGTGTTGTGTTTATGAACTTGCTGTCCTGTGGCCGATTCCTGGATGTGTTGTGGTGCTTCTTCTTGGAATGAGCAGACCGTGAAGCAGGACCAGTGAGTACCACACAATCATTCATATCCAGTACACTCGCACTCTTCCACACAATTGTTCAGCAAATTCCGTCTTCTGTTTTCTATGGCTGTAAAAAACATAAAATAAAGACTCAGAAATCTGATAATTTGTCCATTGTCTTTGTCAATTAGTCAAACAGGAAAATGCGTCACTTTCTTGCACCTTTTATTTAATACTTTTTCCGATTATAATTAAAGGATTTCCTTAGATATTTATTCAATATTTTATATTTATTAAACTATGCTTAAATTCCCGTAAAATAAAGCCTTTTTGAGTTTTATTTAGCGCCAAATGTCCGTATTTGTGACTCTGTATTTCGAGTACAGTTTTGTTCTCGATATGAATTGTATGACGAGTTGATTTTCCTAAATATGTGCAGATTATTTTTCGAAGAATTTACATATCGTTAAATCAACTAATCTTTTCAGCCGATGGACTTCAACTGAGACTTAAATATATGCATACACTGGTGTTCGGTCACTGAAGCCGGACCTTGCGTGGGGATGATTCAGATCTCAGCATTATTTCAACACTGCCTAAAAGTTATGACTGTTATTATTATTTAAACAGCTGTGTATCAGAACACGCTCTCGCTGCTCCCAGTCTTCTCTGAGAACCTGAAGAAAGCTTGAAGCGTTCTCTTTCTCCCTCCTCTCCTCCAGCGAGCCTCCGGTCGATGCCGGCTGATATTCTTCTCTCACATTCATCTCCGCAGCTTATGAGCCTGACATGATTTATGCAGTCCCTCTCACCTCATTATCACCCTCTTCCTCCCTCACTGCCCTCACTCCTTCCTGCCTTCCTCTCCCCCTTTTATTGCTGCTTGCCTCACCATCTTGCTCTCTCTCTCTCTCTCTCTCTCTCCTCCTGCAGAGCTCTCTGTCCAATGGGGATAAGGGTCGGGCGGCAGAATACCTCAGCAACGGCAAGAAGAGGAAAGCTGAGGAGAAGGAGTTCATGACCGACTATGTGAGGCTCTTTCTCCACACTGTTAAATGTTTAAGGACCTGCAGTTCCACCCAACTCTGCCTCCTCAGACCAGGTGTTCCGATGCTGCATACCTCGGATCGGGCTCTTCTTTATGGGCCGTATTTCAAATCACCTGCATCTGCTGCCATCCCTGTATGATTGGCGGTTTTGTGGATAAGCAGACGCGTCGATTGGAGTGTCCCCTGAAGGCAAACAAGCGTATACATGTAGAGAGATCTTAAGACTAGAAACAGGAGCGTGAGAGTCGGGTGTAAATACTCACAGATATTATGTCGGCTTTGACAATAGGGAAGCAAACATTTGAAGGGCTATAAATATGTAAAATATTATTTTAATTTAAGTATTTTGGAGCTGCAGAGATTTCAGCCCTATAAATCATATTCTATAGAATAAGCAACACATGTTTGTTTGATAAAGATCCTCTTGAAGAGGCCCCGTTTGTGTTTTCCCTTCCCTGACAGTACACAGAGGCGCAACAAACAAATATCAACCTGAACATGAGCATAAAAAGGCCCTATTATTATATTCTATTACGATAATGCAGTGGCGAACCGTGTCTATCACAACTGGACCTTCTGTAGACACACACACCCCGCCGCCGCCGCCCGGCGTTATAATGTCCGTCTTTTCACTGAATTGTCGTCTTGAAAAGGTACTCGCAACAATTCTGCAACAACTTCCTCTTCATCTGTTGCACTCGCCATTTCAACGTTAAAAACAATAAAACGGCATGAATTGCTTCGTCGCATTCATCTCTAGATCCTCTGTCTCGAGCCAGTTAACGAGCGGGCCTTCTAGAACACCCTGGAACCGAGGGGAACTCTGAAAGAACACGCCCATTGGCTACACATCAATATATGATTGGTTGATCAAACGTGCGCTCTCATTCAGTGCAACGGCCAGGGCATTCGATCAAGGATGTAGAATACCTTGTTGAAGGATATTCTACCCAGAGACCCAGAACGAGATCTGATTGGTTGCTTTCTTTTCGAACACAAACCCACTGAAATGCGTAGCGTGGTCCGAGAAGGAGAAACAAATCAACGTAACACTGTAATATTACAGATCAACAACACAGATACCATTCTCATTTATTCATTTTATTTATATAATTAACATTTATTAAATCGATGTTTTGTTAGTTTTATCAGAGTGTTCCGGGGTATTCTCTGAACACCTTGAAGGCCCTGACGGTTCGCCACTGCGATAATGAGTTATGATGATTCAATCGCATCGCAGTGGGAACATCCTTCAAAGATATTCACAACTAATTATTTTTTACAAATCTTGCAGTTCTATTCAGTTCTGAAAAGGAATGTTTTTTATTGTGGGACAAATTAATATCTAGTAGCTCTTCAATTCGGGAACACTAGCAATATCAAATGCCAAAGTGCCCTTGAGAGGGTTGTACCTCCCTAAGTTAGACATTTCAAACCACTTACAAACACTTTAACATTTAAAATCTCAAGCTATAAAATGTTAAGATGATCTATTTGATATTCCTCTGTTTGCGATGCAAATAAAAATGTTTAATACAACTTTTTTAAAGGCGTTCACTTTCACACTCACACACCTGTATTTGTGTATGACTGTGTTGTATATTTCTACATGTAATCTACATACATCAGGCTGTAAACAGCGAATATCTAACGTCCCTCTCTGCTCTCACAGGGCAGCGATGCGGATAAGAGTGATGATAATTTGGTGGTGGATGAGGTTAGTATCCGGCCGCCGGCCTTTATCCGCCTCACCTCAGCGCTTTCATCTGCATACATCATGTAAACGCACCTAACGGGAACATCTGAATGATATCAATAATAATAATAATGATGATCCCCCTCCCTCCCTCCCTTCTTCTTCTTCTCCTCTACGCCTGCCCTTATTATTTCACAACTATAAAGTGCATACACACCCTTTGCGCTTCCTACATGTTTATGTACACTCCTGCATGTATGACTTTTATGACTGAATGCAGACGAGACGCATGGCACATTTTATAATACAAAGATGGAAATCATTGTTTTTTGTACTTAAAATGATTGTTTGACTCCCAAATGAATATGTAAGAGTCCATTTTGTATGAGATGACAGTAACTGAGAATGGGCACAGTTCCCCAAAAGCTTTTCCATTGAAGTGTTGGGTGGGTCTCGTCTTCTGGTGCCAGGGATTTATCCTACCTTCTTTTAAAACAGCAAGATGGCATAAGCCGTGAAAGGAGAGGTTCACTGTTTATAAAACAAGCTTCTGTTGCCCTTATAGCACTAAAGCCGACATGTTCTCGCTGTATCATTTTCTTTCAACATTCGTCATTAACGTGCTTCCAAAGGGATGGAGGACAACATCTACAGTCCCTGTTCTCTGCGTGTACAGAAAGCTCCTTTGTGTTTCCACAGACACATTCGAACAGGAAAACATAAATGTCGTACTAAAGAGACAGCCACTTACTTACATTTGACTTTGACTACTGAAGCTGAGCAAGAATTATACCTGTGATAAGCGTAGGAATACTTTTTGGTGAAGTGACATTTGAATACATGAGGAGGTGGTTTGGCACGGTCAGCATGAGCAGGAGTCATTAACGCAAGATTCAGTATTCATTTGTGCAAGTCTGACTTGGAAACATTTAGCACTTCTGAGAAAGGTCACCGTGGTTATCCCAGATAAGAAAAGAGTTGCCACATGAGAATAGAAAGAGACACAGATTGATTCCATGCGACCCGCTGTGTTTCCGGTACTGAAACACTGACTGACTGACGGCCATTGCTTCTTGTTCCTGTCCTGTTTAATGACGTCTGTGTTTTGAATTCAGGACCCCTCGTCCCCCCGCAGTGTGCAGTCCTACTCGTCCAGGGAGAACGGCCTGGACAAGATGCCCCCGTCCCGTAAAGAAGCCCCCCCCCAGGCCAGCCCGGCCTCCCTGGCCTCCTCCAGCAGCGCACCCTCCCCGTCCCGCGGCAAAGAGCCCCCACAGGTACACCGCCACAGCTGTAGGGAGCACAGACATAGAAAGATAAGATAGAAGAGACATATGATACGTGTTATCACTATCTGCAAGGGAAGCTTCTGTGTAGCAGCAACGCAGCGGGAGTCACCGACTCAGGAGGGAGACACGGGGAGAGCTTTGATGTCAAGCACTGATGGTTTATTTGGAGCTTCGGCCGGAGAATTCACAAGACTAGTCCCAGAGCCAGAGGTTATGACTTTACAGTAGAGTTGCCACGTCAATTCTGAAGAACTCTCCCCCAGACCCGTGTGTTTAGCTAGTTCAGAGATAGAACCATAACACCTCTATCAGCTGATCCAACAGGCAGGAACATAGAACCATAACACCTCTATCAGCTGATCCAACAGGCAGGAACATAGAACCATAACACCTCTATCAGCTGATCCAACAGGCAGGAACATAGAACCATAACACCTCTATCAGCTGATCCAACAGGCAGGAACATAGAACCATAACACCTCTATCAGCTGATCCAACAGGCAGGAACATAGAACCATAACACCTCCATCAGCTGATCCAACAGGCAGGAACATAGAACCATAACACCTCCATCAGCTGATCCAACAGGCAGGAACATAGAACCATAACACCTCTATCAGCTGATCCAACAGGCAGGAACAGGGAGGCAGAACACTGAGAGCGCAGCAGCCAAGGTTACAGGTGCGTGCTCAGTCAGGACAGCTTGAACTGATAAACTGGGGCAAAGTTATGGGCCTTGGAAAACATTTCCCCAACACTATCCATGTAGAACATGTGTCATATATGTATGTATCCATCATGGTTCAATGCTTCGACAATGCACGGACGACGGGCGTTAGTTGAAATTGTACAGATAATTATCAGTTTTAGTTTTTTATTACGAAACAATTAGATTTCTTGAGTGCCTGACGTTACTCCAAGCTGGATCAAACTCGACAATAAACTCAAACATATGTACAATCGAGGTCTTGCATCTGGCAGTGTGAAGAATTGCTCAACAGCGCCACCAATGAGCAATTCAAGTTATTCTTGTTTCCGTCTATGTTTAATAACCCTCTTTCTTCTCTCCTGTCCCAGAGGGAGAAGTCCAGCACTCCAGGTATGAAGCCAGGGACCCCCATGTCTCAAGAGTCCAACACCCCGGGGCCCAGCGGACCCCCACAGTTCAGACCTGTCTCCGGCAAGCCTGGTGTCGACCCCATCGGTAAGATCCTCCACGTATATGGCTCTTATTCCCCCAACATCTTCCCTGCCTAATTGATAACTCAGGCTTTGAACTTCACAACCCTAAAGTTAGTTTGAGGTTAAAATATGAATCTTGCCGACAGCACTGGAGACTAAAGGCAAATCCCTCCTGTGCCCCTCCTCCGCAGATGGCATCACCTAGACATATGAATGTACCTCTGCAGAATTGTTATCCTGAACCCCCACACACACACACACACACACACACACACACACACACACACACACACACACACACACACACACACACACACACACACACACACACACACACACACACACACACACACACACACACACACACACACACACACACACACACACACACACACACACACACACACACACACACACACACACACACACACACACACACACACACACACACACAACCAACCATCTGGACTTAATAAGCAGCTGTGGGCAAAAATATTCAGCGCCCCTCACATTTATAAATGGAAAGATTAGGAGAGGTGATGGACTGTGACTGTGAGCGGCTTCATAATGAGCCTCCATCTATTTCACTGTAGCGCTTTTTTCTCCTCGCATCACCTGTTAGAGCACACACACACACACACACATACACACACACACACACACACCATTATGCATGCATATGTACACACTCGCAAATGCAGCTACATGCACAGACCGATGATGTGGGGCGTTTACATGAACACACACACACACACACACACACACACACACACACACACACACACACACACACACACACACACACACACACACACACACACACACACACACACACACACACACACACAGTCTCCCTGCAGGAGGGTGAGGCAGCCAGCAGGGGGCAGTAGTGGTCTTGTGCAGTTTAGTGGCTGAGCTCTTTGTATGGCAGCAGCTCGTCCACAGCCTGTCAGTCACTGTCTCACTCTGAGAGAGTGAGCGGCTGCACAGGGAGTCACTCTCACGTCACCCTCTGCTAAAATGAGGAATAAGTCTACCTTTTTGCTGCTGTAGTATATATTCATATTTCATAGTACATGTATTCTTTCTGATTATGTCTTTTTACTCTATATATGAGGATATCTGCTGTCTATATATATATTTACATTGTATTACATTTGTACTCTATTCCATCTTTTTCAATATTTTATTGCCTGAGAAAACGGCTGCTTTTGGATCAATAAAGTATCTATCTACCGATCTAAAGTTAGCTATCTATCTGCCCCTGAATGTTTTTCATTTTTGTAAAGCCTTGGAATTGCCTTGTGTTGAAAGGTGCTGTATAAATACACTTGCCTTGCCTTAGCTAGTTAGCTAGCATGCGTTAGCTACCCGTGTATCCAACTGCTCCCTGTATTTGGAGACTGAAGTTATCTAAACAACACCCCATAACCTCAGCTGCCTTTTTTATAAATATATATATAAATCTGGATCAAATATATAAATATATATATAAATAATATATGTAACCCTGTAACGTGTCCTTGGGTGTTTTGAAAGGCGCCCCCCAAAATAAATGTATTATTATATATATATCTCTGAATAACTGCCATGTTGTTTCCTGAATCAACACTCTGTTCTCTTAACTGATTGATGATGAACTGACTCTCCCCCCCCCCCCCCATCCTCCTGCAGCTCTGGGTCTGAGGAACACCCTGGCGGTGCAGGGAGCGTACCCTCCGGGGGCGTTTGGCCTCCCCCCGGGGGTGAACGGGGACCTGGGGGGGGCGGCGGGGTACGGGGCCGGCCTCCACCTGGTCTCCCCCCAGATGAACGGAGCGGCAGCAGCAGCAGCCGCCGCCGCCGCCGCAGGATACGGACGCTCCCCTGTGGTGAGCTCCACGCGCTGTCGTCACTCTCATATGCAACACCTCAGTAGATCAGCCCGTCAGAGGACACGGAGGGATCTGTGTGTGCATGGGAGTGTGTGAGAGGCAGAGCAACCAGGAGTAACCTCTTAAAAAGTCTCTAGCTTTAACATGATCTCGTTTCTGATATGATCTCTTTTGTTACGAGTGAACTCTCGCCTCTACATGAACACCGGGATCTTTTGAGGTGTTTTTTCTCACGTTAGATGATCTCTTTCTCCGACAGGTGGGCTATGAGTCTCCACACCCGCACATGAGGGGGCTTCCTGCCAGCCTGCAGTCAGCCGCCGCTGGGAAACCGTGAGTTTCCTCCATCAATACATCTTCACCTGTTCACTGTAAACTCAAGTTCTGCTCCGGTTACAACAACACAAGAAAGGAAAACAAAGCATTAGGTTGAAGCGGAAAGTCAGAAGAAAACTATTTAAATAAAGCGTTGAAAAGTTTGCTACTTGAAAGCACTTCAGTGTCTGGTCCCCTTCCCTCCGTTCTCTGGGGTATCTCTGTTGCCTCTGCAGAGGAGCGGCTGATGCAGGCAAAGTGACGTCAGGGTAATGTGCAGAGCCGCTTCAAGAGACTGTCCATATGTCATTATTAAATGTCAGGTTTGAGTCACTCACCCCCGTCTGTCGAGTGTTTCTCTGTTGATAATGAAGTTAGAGGAGACGACGTCTAGACACACGAGTTCTGTATTCTTAAATTGTCCCCATGTTATTCTTTTAGTTTAAACAACCCCTGCATCTTAGGAAGTTTTAGTCTGCAGCTTTTATTTTGGTATTCATAATTTTCTGTTTCTCCGCAGAGCCTACTCGTTCCATGTGAGCGCAGACGGCCAGATGCAGCCGGTTCCCTTCCCCCCCGACGCCCTGCTGGGCCCGGGGATCCCTCGGCACGCCCGTCAGATCCACACCCTGAACCACGGAGAGGTGGTGTGTGCCGTCACCATCAGCACCTCCACCCGCCACGTCTACACCGGAGGAAAGGGCTGCGTGAAGGTGTGGGACATCAGCCAGCCGGGGAGCAAGAGCCCCATGGCCCAGCTGGACTGTCTGGTGAGGAGACACTTGCATCTGTTGTCCATCGTGTGTCTAACAGAGATGTACAAGTACACGCATCCTTTACTCAAGTAAAAGTACAGATACTCGTGTTTAAAAATACTCTGGTGGAAGTACTGACTAAACTTCTTTACTCAAGTAAAATTAGAGAGGGCTTTGAAATGTACTTCAGTAAAAAGTACCCATAGCTAGCAGCTGCATTAAAGAGTACCTGACCTCCCTTTATATTAATAGAACAATAATGTCATTGTTAGCAAATGAATGTTTCCATGCCGACCAACGGCAACATGACAACGTTTCCATTGGTCCCTCTTCTTTAGAGAAGACCAGGAAATGATGAATACACGGATCGTGTTCAAATCAATAGGCACGCAATGACTCTAAATAATAATGATCACGCACCAAACACACATTCAGACTAAAGGAACCAGCTGTTTGGGAAATGAGAGAAGTAGAAAGTACAGGTATTTG
The DNA here is from genome assembly GCF_902827115.2 of Pseudochaenichthys georgianus. NCBI lineage: Eukaryota > Metazoa > Chordata > Actinopteri > Perciformes > Channichthyidae > Pseudochaenichthys > Pseudochaenichthys georgianus. Next base: position 4,317,963 of record NC_047506.1, on the reverse strand, counting down.
AGTTCAACATGTAAGAAGTAGAAAGTACAGGTATTTGAGTTCAACATGTAAGAAGTAGAAAGTACAGGTATTTGAGTTCAACATGTAAGAAGTAGAAAGTACAGGTATTTGAGTTCAACATGTAAGAAGTAGAAAGTACAGGTATTCGTGTTCAACATGTAAGAAGTAGAAAGTACAGGTATTTGTGTTCAACATGTAAGAAGTAGAAAGTACAGGTATTCGTGTTCAACATGTAAGAAGTAGAAAGTACAGGTATTTGTGTTCAACATGTAAGAAGTAGAAAGTCGTCAGAAAAATAAGTAGTGGAGTAAAGTACTGATACCAGAAACATGTACTTAAGTACAGTAACAAAGTATTTGTACTCCCTACTTCCCTCCTCTGAAGTCTACTAATGCTGCTTTATGCTGCTCACACGATGAGGATGAATCCCCTTTGAGTTCTTGTCCTAAATCCAGACCCGGCCGCCTCTTGATTTATTGTTCTTCCTCAGTAGCAGCGCGGTTAACTCCGAATCCCTTTGTCCTCCGTTACCGAGCGCTGCAACATATATTACTGGATATAAATGTTTATGTTTTTGTCCCATCAGAACAGGGATAACTACATCCGCTCCTGCAAGCTGCTCTCAGACGGACGGACCCTGATCGTGGGGGGGGAGGCCAGCACGCTGTCCATCTGGGACTTGGCCACGCCCACTCCTCGCATCAAGGCGGAGCTGACGTCGTCGGCGCCCGCCTGCTACGCTCTGGCCATCTCCCCCGACAACAAGGTCTGCTTCTCCTGCTGCAGCGACGGGAACATCGTGGTCTGGGACCTCCACAACCAGACGCTGGTCAGGTGAGAGGGGGGGGAGGAAGTACTCGAGTATTTGTCGTAGAAGTAGGAACACTACAGTGGAAATGATGAAGTAACATTTCCGCCTCAAAATCTCGTTCAAGTAAATACCAAAAGGAAAAGTACAACATGTCCCGAATCATTCCAAGTTGTTCTTAGTAAAGGTGGGGTTTATCTGAATGACTTGTTATCCTGCTAGGTATCCTAACCTCTAATAATATATCATAATTCATTAGTTTATTTATATTTGATGTTAGTAATCTAAATTGTAGCTAGTAAAATAAGATGTCAAATGAATGTAGTAAAAAGTACAGCATTTGGCTCAAACATGTAGTGAAGTGAAAATATAAAGTAGCATAAAATGAAAATACTAGTTCAATTATTGAGTAAATGTACTTGATTACATGCCACCACTTGGTAAGAGGAGGAGTTTGAGTAAACGCCATGGCAACTGGTCAAATAGCCGGACTCTGTTAGTCACGTGAGAGGAGGAGGAGGAAGTAAAGAGAGGAGAGAGTGATGGGGGAGGACGAGAGGCAACGGAGTGGGAAATGAGAAAATGGAGGCGACTGCACAGAGAAGAAAAATAATTTGTGAAACATCTACGCTGTCCATCATAAAGTAGAGAGGGAAGAGCAAACTGTCGATGTGCAACAAGAGACAAGATCAGAGGAGGCGGAGCTACAGGTGTGTTCCAATCCACTTAGTGTGTCCGCATTAAGACTTTTGAATACATGTATGAACATGGTGGTCTCCTTACAAAGACCCAATGGAGTTATTAACCACAGGGTTATTAACAATAAGTTATAAATAGATAATATAATAAATTAACTTGCTGTCGAGTTAATCCCGTTAATAAGAGTATTTTGTGGTGAGCTTAAAGTGTAACGAAACACTTTCATGTGACGCGTTGCTACAGTTACTCAGGCATTAGTCTCGGCTTGTTGATCAGTGTCTTTAAAAGACCTCAAATCAGGCTACTGGAAAAGGACATCGCCAAGCATGCTTTGAAGAATAAAGAGTCTTTGTGAAAGGAAGGAAGGACCCTGGCTTTATTAAATAAAACAATAAAGTATTAAGGCGTGTGCAGAGATGAGACTGAGTGGCCAGTGGAGTCCAGAGGTGTGTGTCTTTGTGAGTGTCTCTAAAGTGTGTGTGTCTTTGTGAGTGTGTCTCTAAAGTGTGTGTGTTTCTTTGTGAGTGTGTCTCTAAAGTGTGTGTGTGTGTGTGTGTGTCTTTGTGAGTGTGTCTCTAAAGTGTGTGTCTTTCTGAGTGTGTCTCTAAAGTTTGTATGTGTGTGTCTTTGTGAGTGTGTCTCTAAAGTTTGTGAGTGTGTCTCTAAAGTTTGTGAGTGTGTCTCTAAAGTTTGTGAGTGTGTCTCTAAAGTTTGTGTGTATCTTTGTGAGCGTGTCTCTAAAGTGTGTGTGTGTGTGTCTTTGTGAGTGTCTCTAAAGTTTGTGTCTTTCTGAACGTGTATCTTTGTGAGTGTGTCTCTAAAGTTTGTGTGTCTTTGTGAGTGTGTCTCTAAAGTGTGTGTGTTTCTTTGTGAGTGTGTCTCTAAAGTGTGTGTCTTTGTGAGTGTGTCTCTAAAGTGTGTCTCTAAAGTGTGTGTGTGTGTGTGTGTCTCCGCTCTGCAGGCAGTTCCAGGGCCACACGGACGGAGCGAGCTGCATCGACATCTCCAACGACGGCACCAAGCTGTGGACGGGGGGGCTGGACAACACGGTCCGCTGCTGGGACCTCCGGGAGGGACGGCAGCTGCAGCAGCACGACTTCACCTCGCAGGTACACACACACACACACACACACACACACACACACACACACACACACACACACACACACACACACACACACACACACACACACACTAAACTCCGAGTATATATACATGTTACTCAATGTACGCTTCCAACATGAGAGTAACAAAGGTGTCCCAGCTGTAGCTGTGAACGTGACAGGATGTGTGATGACCCAGAAGAGCATCCGGACTGTTTGAGGCATGTGATAGCTATGTGATTAACATGATGACTCAGCCTCTATGGAGAGAGACATATGGCAAGCATGCTCATTTCTGAAGTAAACATTGAATACTGCTTTCTACTCTTCTTGTGACTGTGTGACTCCCTCTCTTGGAGATCAGCGTGTGAAGGACGCTGCTCAGGAACTAGCTGATGCTCTGTATGTGATGACTCCGTTCTGGAGAGGATCACAGATACGTGTTTCCTGAGATTGAAGCTCAAGCCGGGGACGAGTGATATCTTTCTAACTGTTTACATATAAATCTGACTCGCTGCAGTCCAGACACGCTGCCTATGATTTGTTCCCGCTCTCATCTCCTCATTTCTCCCCCCCCCCTCCCCCTCCAGATCTTCTCTCTGGGTTACTGTCCGACAGGCGAGTGGCTGGCTGTGGGAATGGAGAGCAGCAACGTGGAAGTCCTGCATGTCTCCAAACCTGACAAGTACCAGCTGCACCTCCACGAGAGCTGTGTTCTCTCTCTCAAGTTCGCCTACTGCGGTACGTACACACACACACTACACACACACCTCACACACACTACACACACACCTCACACACTCCCTGACCAGGGGAGCAGAACAAACCCTCTGCGTCTCTTATTATTCAGAAACAGTATCTTCCTTTTCACCGCTCCATTCTTCTTTATATCTCACCTCCCCTGAGACTTTATCTGTCGGTGTGTGTGTGCGTTTCGTCCTGTAGGTAAATGGTTCGTGAGCACAGGCAAAGATAACCTCCTGAACGCATGGCGGACACCTTATGGATCCAGCATATTCCAGGTAAGCCATCAAACACCTGGCGTCATGTTCAGCTCTCAGGATTCTATGTTCAGAAAAGGTTCAATTCAAGATTGAAAGGTTTCGTTGTCATGGGCACATGAGCTACAGTGAACTAATGGCAATGAAAATGGTGTCCTCCACAATGCAACGTATAATAAAATATAAATCAAAAATAGTGCAAGAAGTCTAAATACACGTAAATAGAATATATACAAGAACAGAATGTAAAATTAATTATTGTACCTTAAGACGAAATTAAATACGGTTTATTACGGTGATAACTATTTAGATAAATAAGTAAATTGCAAGATGACAAACAGATGAATGTTTATCGAGGCACTTAACAGAGCGCAGGTGTTTAGCAGTCTTATTGCATTATTAAAATGACTACGTAGGACGGTGACGTGATGAGATGGTGAGAAATGGTGTTTTCTTGCCAAAAAACTATTCAGATATAAATACTTTAAAATGTGTATATAGGTTATTTTGAGACAAACACATGACTAATTCACTGTTTGTACATCTAATCTGCCTGCAAACAATGCAGTTATAAAGTATAACAAATGTAATTTAAAGGGGACCTATTATTCAAAATGCACTTTTTGATGTCTTTTATACATAAATGTGTCCCCTTGTCGGGAACTCACGCAGCGTCAGAAAATAAAACCCTCTCTCTTTTCCTCCGTGCGTGGACCCACGGCCCTATCAGAAAGTTTATCGGAATCAATACCCGGCGTGTTTTGGACGTAATATGGCTTTTGTTTACATTAGCATCGCTAACACTCAGAGCTAACCTGTACCGGAGAGCATGTCTGTGAAGAAGTAAAAAGGTTGTGGTATAACCGGCAAGAGAGAAAGCCTTTGAGCTCCAAACTGTTTCAGAGAGAATCCTTGATGTGTTTTTGGCGTTTCATCGCCGCAGCATTTAGTTTAGCTTTTTTGTTTTTAAAGCTTTATCCCCTGAATCAGCACTTTTGAAACAGGAAGTGAAATAGAGGGATATGAGGCGTGGCTAGAATGGGTGATCTTTGGTATTTTGAGCAAAACACTTCATATACATGTTTTTTATATATCTCGAGACCTATGCTATTGCCTAAAAATAGCATGATGGGTGACCTTTAATGTTCCTATTGGAGGTTTATTTTGAGACACTAAGCGATTATTTTTGACTGGATTAATGTGAATATGTGTCACTGTGTCCAGAAACGTGGCTGTAGCTAACATTCCTTCCTCTCTGTCCAGTCTAAGGAGTCTTCGTCGGTCCTCAGCTGTGACATCTCTCCTGACGATCAGTTCATCGTCACCGGCTCCGGGGACAAGAAGGCTACAGTCTACGAAGTTATCTACTGATCTCTGATTGGCTGAAAAAAAAACTAATAATCAGGGGGCGGGGCTGAGGCTCCCTCCTGCACCAATGACTGTACAGAGCTTCGGTGGCATGGAAAACAAGAGACACTCAACTCGTACTTTGTTGTTTTGTTTACGTTTGTGAAAGAAATGAGAAAGAGAAGCAAAGGGGGCACAAAGTCACATCTCTGGAAAAAAACAAACTCTGTTTTTAATGCTCTGAGAACGCTGGTTAGTCTATAGCTGCGCAAAATGTGGGATTCCTCCAAAGAACTTTTGCTTTTGTTCCTTTTTTTTGTTCCTTTTTTTAACAAAATAAAACCTCTGTAGTGAACAAGAAATTAGCAACAAAAAAAATCTTATTTTTTTAGCCTTTGAATTTTTCGCACACAGTTGGACTGCATCAAGTGGAAGAAGACAGATGTGTGGCTGAGGAGGGGGGGGAAGGGTTCAGGGGCTTAATGGAAAAATACTATCCATATCTGTGCTGTGTAAAGAGTCCCATCCTGGGTCAGCTTGGCCCGGTCCGGATACGTGCCGCTCCTCGGGGCAGCAGATGTGTGGCAGATGTGAAGATGGCGTGCTCTGAGGTTCCAGCTACATGTATTTTCTCTCCTGGCTAAGTTTCATGAGCAGCAACATGATTGTATCATCTCCAGTACTCACAAGACAGCACAGGGCTTCTTCTCAAGTCTCCTGAGGGTTTGTCTTTGTTCCTTTTCCGTCTTTATCAAACAACAAAGCCAGAATTATTGTGGAAATATGTTTAGGGAAAACCAGCCTGAAACCGGAAGCCACGACCCTGAAGACAGAAGTGAGTTCAAACCGCTCACAGGAGGTGAACTATATACTCGTTTGGGCCTCTCTGTCATCGAAACACTCAACATTAAATGGGTTTTTTAAATGTATTTGTTAGGGTACATATAAGGCAGACAGGTATTTTCACAACTGCATCATGAACCTTGCTATATATGGACATGTAAATAAAGTTCTCTAAAGGCAAACGAGGATGTTATCTGTGACTTGGGTTTGCTTTAAGAAAAGTGCCAGTGTGGGGCGATCTCGAATCTGCACTGGACAACTTTTCCTTTTTTGTGTTTCACAGAAAAAACTATTAAACGGCTTCTTAAGGATTAATGTAGGTGTGATTATGTGAAGGGTAGGGCCAGATACAAACTAAAGTCAAAAGAAGCATTTGCTGAATATTTGTTTAAAACTGAACAGCCAGGAAAAGTGTGTGCTGACCGTGAGATGCCAGAAAGCATCGTAGAAATATTTAGATAAGAAATGAAGGATGTGAAGAGAGAGAACACTCTGCCTCCGCTCTCCTGTGAGGAAGGACTTCGCTCGCTGAGGAAACACGACAGCGACTTCTCTGGTGAGCGTCGGCCTCCTCAGATGTGAGAAGAAGTGTCCTGGGATTCAAACCAACAGCCAGCTCCTCTCTGACTGTAGCTCTCAGTGAAAAATGCAGTCGTACGTACGGTTGTGTTTTCATGCAGCGAGGCGAGATCAAGGTGATCTGCAGTACAATAGGCTGAGGAATGGATTATTGAGTCAATCCTACCAGAGTGCATTATTATGGAACATTGTAAAAAGAAATGACATTAAAGTCAACATTCTGAGATTAAAGTCAGAAAACTGAGAAAAGTCTGAAATCTGAAGGAAAAAGTCAGAATTTTGAACATTTTCAAAAGTCTGAATTCTGTAAAATTTGGAAAAAAGTAAAAATTTGGAAAAGGTCAAAAATGTAAAAAAAAGATTGAAAAATACAGAATTCTGAAATCTGATAAGAAAAAAAGACCAATCAAATATTTCCTCAGAATTCTGACTTTAATCTCAGAGAAAAAAGGTCCGATACAATAAACAGATAACATGTGCCCTCATCCTCTTCCGTACTGTGATGGTTATTGGTGTATATCCGCCAAGACAAAAAGCCTTACTGTCAATAAACCTGAAGAAACTAAACTATCTCTTGTCCAGTTTAAAGAATTACTTACACACCGGTGGAAAATAAATAATTTAGCTTCATTTTTTAAATGCTGCTCATCACAACACGGGGCACTCTCAAGGCTGCTATCGCTTCGACGCGGTTTCCAACGAGCGTGCCGCTGGACTACAGAAAAAAAACTGGATAAAGACTTTAACTCATGGCAAATACTTGTCAAAGCAAGCACACTTAGGCAAGGCAAGTTTATTTATATAGCACCTTTCAACACAAGGCAATTCAAAGTGCTTTACAAAAAACGAAAGACATTAAGAAAATGGCATTTAAAATCAGTCATTAAAAAGAAAAGCTAATAAAATAAACATTAAAAGAAAAAATACATGGATAAAAGTTACAGTGCAGTTTAAGATATGAATAGTTCAATTAAAAGCAGCGACAAAAAGAAAAGTCTTCAGCCTGGATTTGAAAGTAGTCAGAGTTGCAGCGGACCTGCAGGTTTCTGGGAGTTTGTTCCAGATGTTTGGAGCATAATAACTGAACGCTGCTTCTCCATGTTTAGTTCTGACTCTGGGGACAGAAAGCTGACCAGTCCCTGAAGACCTGAGAGATCTGGATGGTTCATCATTTAGCAGGAGGTCAGAAATGTATTCTGGGCCTAAAGTAACCATTCAGTGCTTTATAAACCAGCAGCAGTATTTTGAAATCTATTCTTTGACACACAGGAAGCCAGTGTAAAGACTTCAGAACAGGAGTGATGTGATCCACTCTCTAGTGTTAGTGAGGACTCGAGTCTGAATCAGCTGCAGCTTCCTAATAAAAAAAAGAAAATCGACAAAAGAGACCAGGAACAATAAAAGAAGCCTAAGAACAGATCCACGGCTTACCCACACATGGTATTTATGAAGTGAGAAGGTGTCACCTCATAGACTTCAGGAAAGGTGCACTTGATATTAGACAGACGTTCACTCTGGTCTTTTACTATGTTTTACTGGCTGCATTGCATTGGTTCGGAGTCACTGGGTCACATGACATGGAAGCTATGGAAGAACATTGAAGCTTTTCATTAAAAGAAATTCTGAATTCCCATCATTTATAAAAGAGGTGTGTCCGACTCCTGTGAAGAACTACAATGCTTCATTCATTTGGAGTCACCGGGTCACATGACATGGAATCTATTAAACCAAGACCTTTCTGAATTTCCATTCATGTGAAACGTGTATTTGTTTTGAGTGAGGAGAGAGGGAGATTTCTGTCTCTGAGAATAACGGTCAAACAATCGATCATTCAACACAAGTTTGGTTTATTTTTCACACATAGTATTTCTTGAACAGCCCATGGGAAATGCATCAGGAGGGGAAAAGACACAGTGCAGTTAAAAAAAAAAAGTTCCTTTCAAAAGAGAAACTAAACATGGGCTTGTAAAACCGAAAATAAAAGTTGTTATATTATTGGAACAAAGAAAGCACAGGCAGGGCGGGAGAGACGTTACTGACGGTTAAAGAAGAGCCAAATATTCACGCTTTACCACCAAATGCACGGCCGTCGTGATCCAGCATCGATCAGAGCAGAGTGCGAGCTTGTGGGCAGACAAAGGCATTAAACCGTACCCAGGATACCCTCACTGTAAAAGCCCCTCTTCTTGTCTGCACAATTAAATACAAATGGCATACGATATTGTGAAATGAACCCCTGTGGAACTTTGGCTGTGAGACTTTCTACTTACTGAGAAAACAAATCCTATTCTTCTTGTTTTATCAGCGGAAGTGAGGCAACGAGCATGCAGTAAGAGTGTTGGACGGTTGATCTGAGTCGCTGTGCTGTACACTGACCCAACAGACACACCGTTTAGTTACACAATAAGGACTGAAAACAGACTACAGCATATTTACTACCACTTTTGAATAAAAAAGGGAAATAAAACAGAAACAGGAGACGGATCAGAGGGTCTTCTTTTTATCTTCACACAGGACTCTGTCTGTCTCCACCACCAAGGAGAAACATGACGTAAAAAAGTAAAAGAAATATATTTCCCCGCCTGTGTTGATTTTGTACGTCTCCATGTGTGTGAGAGCGTCCCCGAAACGCAGTCAGAGGCAACCCCAATACATAAACATGTCATTACAGAAGACGAGCAATCACTATTCATAAAAAATACTGAAACAAACGAGTAATAATGAAAGAAAAAGCTTGAAATGCGCCTGTTGCGTCGACACAGTGGCGATGCATGTCCTGACGACGCTCTGATATACAGTTCGCCTGCCGGTGTGGAGTATGATACAAGGAGGAGCACAGACCTGGTGTTAAAAGAGCTTTGACGGTTTACACTTAAGAGTTAGATAAGAAGATTGATAGAGACAGTTTTCTAATCTATAAAGGTGTCTTCCAAAAAGTCAAACGTAATCAATATCTTAGATGTAACACGAACGCATCAGCAGGCAGGCGGAGGCGAGACAATGGCTGGTCGTTCTCATCTGGTTTGCAAATAAAAAGGCAACAGCAACGAGTTGCATAACGTGTGGAAAGGGTCAGGGTTAGTCGCTGCTTAGTGGAGCTGCAGCTGCTGCTGCTGCTGCTGCTGCTGCTGCTGCTGCTGCTGCTGCTGCTGCTGCATGGAGCTGCTGCTGCTGCTGCTGCTGCTGACAGGCCTCTAATGAGAGGAGGGAGAGCAGAACCTTCCGGAGAATCAGAGGAGCTGCTCATTACACGCTGCCTTTGTCAGACCAAAATAAAATAGATATTAAGCAGAGAGACGGGAGCGCTGCGGTGAATGTTTAATTGGGTGCTCTGTGTGTGTGAGAGTGTGTGTGTGTGTGTGTGTGTGTGTGTGTGTGTGTGTGTGTGTGTGTGTGTGTGTGTGTGTGTGTGTGTTTCTCCCTCAGAGGTTTTATCCAAGTGTGTGTTTTTTACTAAGTAACTAAATACATTTACTCCAGTATTGTACTTTACATTGTTAGGGACTACGTTACTTGGGTATTTCAGAGTTTTGCAACTTTGTACCTTTGGTTCCTTTAGTTACTTTGGATTAAAGGTGTGAAATATAATCAAGTGTTAAATCAGACTTTAGTTCCACCTGGAGTAAATCCACAAGCTCCCCTGCAGTATCAAAGGCATTCAAACGAGCTGCACCTTCACCAGCTTTGAGAACACTTTAAAGGTGGGGTAGGTAAGTTTGAGAAACCGGCTCGAGTGCGCTAGAATTAGAAAATACACAACCGGAAGAAATCTGCCACTTCCTCACAGAGCCCCTCCTCCAACACACAGGAACGCGCACATGACCAATGAGGGCAGGAGATAAGTGTGTGCCCCGATGGAAGGCTGACAGGCAGGTAGGCCTTTTTACAGCGCCACGGCTTCCAGAGATTACATTTATTTATGGATTTATTGTCAAAGCATTTAATGTATTCCTTGCTATCGGGACGTTAAGAGCATTCCATGCAATATAACAACAAGTGTTTCTGAAGTGAGTTACCTACCCCACCTTTAATGAGCAATCATTATAAAACACATCATGTATATTATTCTGAAAGGGACCAATCTGCAGAACGACTCTGTGTGTGTTTCATGTGAGTGTGTGGATATCTGAAGCACCCCCCCCCCTCTTGGAGCGTCATCGTTCCCCAGCTCCTGACACCTCTCTGGGGGGGGGGGGGGGTGCTGCGGCGTCAGCCTCATTAAGGCCTACACTGTCTGGCTAATGAATCGATTGTGTGGTATCAGGGCTCCTGGCTGCCTCCTCTGGGGGGCTCCCTTCCACTGAGCTCTTAATCAGGAAACAGCCCTAATTACCCCCCCCTCCTTCCTCTTCCTCTCTCACTTTCTCTCCTCCTTCTTGTCTTTCCCTGCTGACTTTATCTCTACGCTCCACCGCCCTTTTTCTTTGTCCTTTCTTATCTCGCTGCTTTCCTTTCTCTCGCTCTGCTATCATGAGCATCCTTGGGCTAAAAGTGGAAGGAGGGAGGAGGGAGGAGGCATTTTGGAGCTTCCACAGTAGCTTATATCACAGGAAATAAGGGGGAGACGGGGGCTGTGTAAGGGGTTCAGGTCAGGAGGTCTAAGGTGATGCAGTTGCTCCAAAAAAAACAACACAAAATCTCCGTCCTGCGTGTCCCCTCCCGTCCTCAGTGTCCCCTCCCGTCCTGCGTGTCCCCTCCCGTCCTGCGTGTCCCCTCCCGTCCTCAGTGTCCCCTCCCGTCCTCAGTGTCCCCTCCCGTCCTCAGTACACCACCTCGTACACCGTGGCCTTCTTGTCCCCGGAGCCCGTCACGATGTACTTATCGTCGGGGGAGACGTCACAGCTCAGCACGGACGAGGACTCCTTCGACTGGAGGAGAGGAAGAGGGATGAGAGACGGAGAGAAACACAAAGAGAAAGATGTTAGAAAAGGAATGACTCATCAGCTGATACTCAATCATATAAGACATATTTGCATTTCCAAACAGTCGGCAATTATTTCCAAACTCCACAGCTCCGGGATGCTGACTCATTCGTCTGCTGCCTCGATGTGAAGCACACTTCTCCCCCCCTCTCTTTCTCTCTCGTTCTCTGGAGAGATGTAGCCTCATTAGCCGCAGGTTTGAGCGCCACTAGCTGATGGGCTGTAGGAACCGGCAAAGTGCACGCTTTTCTTTTTCCTCCTGTTCGAAAGCCAGACCTGGGCACCTGGCTTTAGATGATCTAAAGCTCCCTGTAGCCCCCCCCCCCCCCCTCCTCCCACTGCTCCATCATCATTTATCTTCCTCCCTCTCTTCCCAGACTCCCCTTCCTCCTCCTCCTCTTCCTCCTCCTCTCTCTGCCCTCCCTACAGCAGAGCTGTCAATCATCAAGCCACCGATGAGAGGCCATTTCACACAGGACCCCTCATACTACACCAAGGTAGCAGGTAAGGGGGAGATAGGGGAGGAGGGGAGTTCAGGAGGGAGGGAGGGAGGACATGACAAGCCACAAGATGAGTTTGAAAGGGTTTGAGTCAACAATAGGAACAAAGGGAAAAACGCACATCTTCCGGCATGAATGTTAAACACTAAAAAGCCTTCTTGATAAGTTTAGGGAATTGATTAAACAACAAAGACCACAACTATCTTTGAAGTCTGTTCAGCACATGTATTAATACAGAACAAATAGATATAGATATAAATAGAATAGAATCTATTCAGTTAGATTAATTAGGCATAAGCAATGATGGTTATAGCTAAGCAAACAATACAGTGGCCGACTGGTGTAATGTAATCAACAGACCAACACACTGACATGAGGAGAAACGCACGGCACTTTCAAAAGCGTAGAAATCAGAAAAACGAAACACCAACAGACCGAGCTAAACGCTCTGCATAAACTAAACGATGCAAAAAGAAGCTCAAAACACAACGGAAAGGGGGGACGGTAAAAAGTAGGGCCGCTCAATTAATCGTATTTTAATCGCGATTACGATTAGGACTGGCAACGATTACGAAAACAACGTAATCGAAATAAAACGATTTTTTTTTTTTTTTTTTTTTTTAAATATATATATTTTTTCAATTGAATTATAAAGTTCAGGGTAATCGACTGTTAAAAACATACTGTTCACATTTTTTTCTCCAATAAATGGATGTTTTCAAAGTCAATGAATAATCGCATTTAATAATCCCATTTACAATTATTGACCCAAATAATCGAGATTATGATTTTTGCCATAATCGAGCAGCCCTAGTGAAAAGTGATGCACGCAGCCGGGACCAGAGCGCAGTTGACGTTCGGGATTATTTGTGTGTGTCCCTTTCTTTGCAGCGTGTTTCAAGTGTTTTGGGCTGCTGTTGCGCACGTCGGCCACCGTACAAACAGCTTGTTGATAAAGAACAAAGCAACAGAGGGACAGAACTGAAGAATAGGGTAGCACTTGCTAACTAGCCAGAGGACAGGAGAATACAGGTATGACAAAAGGAATGCAAAGCGGAGATGGGGAGGGAGAGTGCAAGGATACACCAAAGGACACGGACAGAAGGAAAACAAGGGTGGAGGTAAAGATTAGAAGAGAGAGCACAGAGAGGCAGGGAGAGCGGAAAGAGAAGGGGGTGAAAGAGATGCAAGGAGACAGAAACAGGAAAGGACAGCGATAAGAGCAGAGGAGGAGGAAGAGGAGGAGGAGGAGGAAGAAGAGGAGGAGGAGGAAGAGGAGGGTGAGCGGTGTAACACGCTGACAGCAGGGAGCTGTTTGGCAGCACACACATTTGGCATTTGGATAACAAAGCAGATAGTGAGTTTCCTCCTGTCAGTCCGCAGGGAGAGAGAGGAGCGCCAAGCCTCACACACACACACACACACACACACACACACACACACACACACACACACACACACACACACACACACACACACACACACACACACACACACACACACACACACACACACACACACACACACACACACACACACACACACACACACACACACACACACACACACACACACACACACAAATGGTCCAACATCTCCCCTTGCTTGTTTCATTCAAGATGAACTGGCTCAGCTGAAGATGAAGGAGCTATAACACTTGCTCCGTGTGTCAGAGTTGAGTGTGTGTGTGTGTGTGTGTGTGTGTGTGTGTGTGTGTGTGTGTGTGTGTGTGTGTGTGTGTGTGTGGCAGCCTGCACTGTCTGATTAACCTTCGCTAGTCACCATGGATCAAAGCACTGGATTTAAAAACGTCTTATCAATCGCTTTTCCTTCTAAACGTTCTCAGCTTTTTCCTCTCTTTTACCTCTACCGCTCAGTGTGTGTGTGTGTGTGTGTGGTGTGTGTGTGTGTGTGTGTGAGTGTGAGTGTGAGTGTGAGTGAGTGAGTGAGTGAGTGTGTGTGTGTGTGTGTGTGTGTGTGTGTGTGTGTGTGTGTGTGTGTGTGTGTGTGTATTTGTGTGTGTGTGTGTGTGTGTGTGTGTGTGTGTGTGTGAGTGTGTGTGTGTGAGTGCGTGTGTGAGAGTGTGTGTGTGTGTGTGTGTGGGGTACATAGACAGGAAGCACAGATATCTTAAACAACACTATCCCCACCGACTAACAGATGACTCTGCGACCCCGTACAGCACACATATTTATACATACTCAAATATGTACACCCGCAGAGCACAAGCATCCTCAGAGCGTCGCACTCGTCTCTCACCTGGAAAATACTCGCTCCATATGGTGTCCTCCATGCATTCAACAGATTGTCTTTTCCCGTGCTCACGAACCACTTGCCTGAAACAACACACACAGAGCTGTGGGTTAAACAAAGGAAAGGGCTGACATGCTGACTGGGTCGCTCAGCTCTGTGTTGGTGCTCGTTGAGTTCAAAAGAACCCGTTCACTTCTCCACTGACCAGAGCCCTGTCGGAGCCGCGTCGTGAGGCCACTGATTACGTCAGGGTGAATATCCCTCTCCCTCTCCCAGAAAGTGGGCTGGGCAGAGAAGAAGATTTTTGGACAGGCAGTAGTGGCCAAACGGCGGTACTACAGCGTCCGGGAGGTCATTTTGGCCCAAAAACAAAATAATTTGACTTGTATTGTGTAAGAGACGTCTGTACATCAGCGTATCACTTTTCTTTAGCTTAATTAAATACCCAGTGCAAACACTTCGATTGCCCTTATTTAAAATCGTTAGGGTCTTAAAGTTGTAAAATGCGCTAAAAGCCGTCAGACACTAAAAAAATGTTAGCTTAATAATTTTGAGCACTGAGCGTCTCTCATAGGAATGAAAGATACCCCGTCTCCAACGCTGAATCCAGTTCCCTTCACACATCCACGGGTCTGAGCTGTGCTTACGTTGCTCTTTTTCTTAAATGATAGCAAACAAGTCATTACAAGTATAGTGAGAATGAATAATGTGTCACGGGTGCCTGGTTTATGTTGCGTGATGTTTCTATTTACTTGTGAGTTCACATGCTAGCCACATTGCGGTTTTACTGTTCCCGTGACAACTTTCTACTCTACTCGCCATGAACTCTTATTGCTCAGAATGATCTGCCCCAGCCTCAGACGTTAGCCTCGGATGTACGCTGCCGTTCGATAACATTGTGGGGGCAGAAGTTTGACACATCTCCACTGCAAAGAACCGGCAACGCGGCATTGAAAACATTCAAAACTGGTTCTCAATCTGGCACAAGTTGGCCCTTAAACCACCTTGGTGGAAAAGCGTGTGTGTGTGTGTGTGTGTGTGTGTGTGTGTGTAGTCTAGCATTACTATACTTGTGGGGACCTAAATCTGTTTACATAGTCACGTGTGGGGACTGGCTTCCCTTATGGGGACAAATTGGAGGGGAATCATTAATTTTAGGGTGAAGTCTTGGTTAAGTTAAGGGTAAGGTTAAGGGTAAGGGTAAGGGTAAGGGTTAGGCATGTGTTGGTTATGGTTATGGTTAGGATAAGTCTCCAGGAAATGCATGTAAGTCAATGTAATGTCCCCTGAAGTGATGTATACATGGTATGTGTGTGTGTGTGTGTGTGTGTGTGTGTGTGTGTGTGTGTGTGTGTGTGTGTGTGTGTGTGTGTGTGTGTGTGTGTGTGTGTGTGTGTGTGTGTGTGTGTGTGTGTGTGTGTGTGTGTGTGTACGCACCACAGGAGGCGAACTTGAGAGAGAGAACACAGCTCTCGTGGAGGTGCAGCTGGTACTTGTCAGGTTTGGAGACATGCAGGACTTCCACGTTGCTGCTCTCCATTCCCACCGCCAGCCACTCGCCTGTCGGACAGTAACCCAGAGAGAAGATCTGGAGGGGGGGGATCAAAGGGAAGGTAGAACATGAAATGGGAGATAGGAGGGCAGAAGAAAGGAATCAATGGCGCAGGAATGAAAACAAAAATTGGGAGAAGATGAGAGGAAATGGGGGATGAGGGAGGAAAGAAGATAAGGGTGATGAGAGACAGAGAACAATGGAGGGAAGCAGGGAGGACACAAGAAGGAATTAAGTGAGTGGAGGTATTTAGGATATCAAGGTAATGGAAGGTTTCAAAGGAAAGAGAGGGAGGACAGAGATGGAGGTAAATAAAGAGTGCGTGAACACATTGATAAAGAAAGAAGGAGAATAGAAAGAGGAGAGGGAAAGTGGAAGATAGAGAGAGACGGCGAGCAACAGAGAAAGTCATTACGCGGTGGATCGAAACTCATCTGACAACGATGGTCAACTCTATAGCTCTGTTGTGGCTGTGTGTGTGTGTGTGTGTGTGTGTGTGTGTGTGTGTGTGTGTGTGTGTGTGTGTGTGTGTGTGTGTGTGTGTGTGTGTGTGTGTGTGTGTGTGTGTGTGTGTGTGTGGTGTGTGTGGGGGGGGGGGGGGTCACTGCAACAGAGCCAGTTCAGGATAACAATTCTGCAGAGGTACATTCATATGTCTAGGTGATGCCATCTGCGGAGGAGGGGCACAGGAGGGATTTGCCTTTAGTCTCCAGTGCTGTCGGCAAGATTCATATTTTAACCTCAAACTAACTTTAGGGTTGTGAAGTTCAAAGCCTGAGTTATCAATTAGGCAGGGAAGATGTTGGGGGAATAAGAGCCATATACGTGGAGGATCTTACCGATGGGGTCGACACCAGGCTTGCCGGAGACAGGTCTGAACTGTGGGGGTCCGCTGGGCCCCGGGGTGTTGGACTGTGTGTGTGTGTGTGTGTGTGTGTGTGTGTGTGTGTGTGTGTGTGTGTGTGTGTGTGTGTGTGTGTGTGTGTGTGTGTGTGTGTGTGTGTGTGTTTTGCAAGGTGAGGTTACAGAGTCTATTTGGATGTAATTGTAGTTTTCTCATAGACTTCTATACATTCAGACTTCTAGGAAGCGAGCCCGACTGCAGGACACGAGAGAGAATGCAGGTTTACGGCACTTTCCTAACCCATAGGTTGTCGCTTGTCGTTCCCTTGCAACCTACACTTGTCTCTGTGTGTATGTATGTGACTGTGTGTGTGTGTGTGTGTGTGTGTGTGTGTGTGTGTGTGTGTGTGTGTGTGTGTGTGTGTGTGTGTGTGTACCTGCGAGGTGAAGTCGTGCTGCTGCAGCTGCCGTCCCTCCCGGAGGTCCCAGCAGCGGACCGTGTTGTCCAGCCCCCCCGTCCACAGCTTGGTGCCGTCGTTGGAGATGTCGATGCAGCTCGCGCCGTCCGTGTGGCCCTGGAACTGCCTGCAGAGCGGAGACACACACAAGCACCACAAATTCAAACAAAGCCACGCACACACACACGCACGCAGACGCACGCACACGCACACACACACACACACACACACACACACACACACACACACACACCACACACACACACACACACACACACACACACACACACACACACACACACACTCTGAAGTCTCTTTCTCTTGGAGGTGTCAGAGAAATATATTCTAATTCCGCCCTCCCTGTAGCTACTACTGCCCTCACCTGTTCCAGCCTGCTCTCCTCTCTCCACAGTCCTCCCTCTCCCCCTCTCCCCTCTCTCCCCCTCTCCCCCTCTCCCCTCTCTTAATGCTTCCTTCTCCTATAAATCCTGCTGTTTTATCGCATACGCCCACGGCTATTTCCTCCCCCCTCTCCTCAACTGACTATAGGGTTAGTTAAGGTAGCCAATGATTTTCCCTCCCTCCCTCCCTCTCTATTCTTCCATATTAAATCTACTTTTGTGTAGAAGTTCTTGAAATGTTTCCACACCCCCCCCCCCACCTCTGCGCTCTCCCCTGACAGCAGACTATTTGTGGAGGCAAAACACACTTTTTTTAATTTTCTTTTTCACCTTCCCCTGTCCTCTCCTCCCTCTCTCCTCTCACCCGACCAGCCGGCTATTTGACCAGTTGCCATGGCGTTTACTCAAACTCCTCCTCTTACCAAGTGGTGGCATGTAATCAAGTACATTTACTCGAGAACTGAACTAGTATTTTCAATCCATGCTACTTTATATTTTCACTTCACTACATGTTTGAGCCAAATGCTGTACTTTTTACTACATTCATTTGACATCTTATTTTACTAGCTACAATTTAGATTACTAACATCAAATATAAATAAACTAATGAATTATGATATATTATTAGAGGTTAGGATACCTAGCAGGATAACAAGTCATTAAGATAAACCCCACCTTTACTAAGAGCAACTTGGAATGATTCGGGACATGTTGTACTTTTCCTTTTGGTATTTACTTGAACGAGATTTTGAGGCGGAAATGTTACTACATAGTTTCCACTGTAGTGTTCCTACTTCTACGACAAATACTCGAGTACTTCCTCCCCCCCCTCTCACCTGACCAGCGTCTGGTTGTGGAGGTCCCAGACCACGATGTTCCCGTCGCTGCAGCAGGAGAAGCAGACCTTGTTGTCGGGGGAGATGGCCAGAGCGTAGCAGGCGGGCGCCGACGACGTCAGCTCCGCCTTGATGCGAGGAGTGGGCGTGGCCAAGTCCCAGATGGACAGCGTGCTGGCCTCTCCCCCCACGATCAGGGTCCGTCCGTCAGGGAGGATTTTACAGGAGCGGATGTAGTTATCCCTGTTCTGATGGGACACAATAATAAAAAACGTTGGGGTTATGCTAGAAGTGAATGATCTCGAAACACTGAACGTTTAAGGCCGAAATACATCTCTGATCGGTCGGTTATGATGGGTCTACTTTCTTTCCCCAGAGTCAAGACTAAATATCAAGATGTGGCATTCAGTTATTATGCTCCAAATCAGATTTAGGGGAATTCAAATCCAGTACGGCTTTTCACGCATTACAAATGGTCTCCTATTTGATACCTGCGTCTCCACATATACACAGATACTCACACATTACGAATACCATTTTCATAATCACATTTTCCTCCTTTTTTTTCAACGAAATGTATTGATGTTTTTTTAATATAAGTTCTTTAATGTCTCCATCATTACTGAATTCAATCTATTGTTTGAATATTGATCTTGTCCTTTCTTTCAAGTTGAGATTTGATTGGGTTTACCATTTCTTATCTGTTATGTTTGTCGTTTTAAATTGTGCAAAGCAATAAAATACAAAATACAAGAACAAATATATATATCTGCAAGTCTGCTGCAACTCCCAATTATTTTAAATCAAGACTGATTACTTTTATTATTGCCCCTGCCTTTTATTAAATCAGATAATTATTCCTCTGACACTGCACTGTGACTTGTATTTTATAGCAGTCTTATTCTATTTTAAACTTTCTTTAATTTGTATTATATGGGCTTTCTAATGATTTTGGCTTTTTATTTGCGTGTAATTTCATAATGTGTTTCTATTGCATTATGTTTGGGCAGCACTTTGATTTGCCTTGCTATCAAAATGTGCTATATAAATAAACTTGCCTTCCTGTGCCTTTTCTGTGAGGCTTTATGGGACAGATGAAAACAAGATGGGGAACTTTTAGGATAATAATGTGGACATTTTGATAATATTAACAAAATCTATGCGGAAAAATGACATAACCAAAACAATGCTGCAGACCCGATGTGTGAATGTGTGTCTGTGAATCCATTTCTATTTTAAACACACTCTGCCTGTTTGGCTTCCTCTCTCGTCTCCTCTCACCAGACAGTCCAGCTGGGCCATGGGGCTCTTGCTCCCCGGCTGGCTGATGTCCCACACCTTCACGCAGCCCTTTCCTCCGGTGTAGACGTGGCGGGTGGAGGTGCTGATGGTGACGGCACACACCACCTCTCCGTGGTTCAGGGTGTGGATCTGACGGGCGTGCCGAGGGATCCCCGGGCCCAGCAGGGCGTCGGGGGGGAAGGGAACCGGCTGCATCTGGCCGTCTGCGCTCACATGGAACGAGTAGGCTCTGCGGAGAAACGGAAAAAGAGAAATAAATCAATACTTCAAGAGCTCAAATTAAAAAGAGTTTTGAGGGCACAGCAGAGGACAGTGAAGGATACATGGGAGGAAGACAGGACAGAGAAGATGGAATCAATCATTTTAATCAATGAGAAAGGAGGCGAGCAACAGGTAAGTAAACACAATGCACTAACAGCTACGAGCAAATCGGAGAGTTGAGAGTGCAACGGTAATGGCTTTGGATCTTCAGTCATATTTGCCTGAATTCTGGCACTTACCAGCCACTGTAGCTGCAGGCGGGGATGCATAATGGCAGATTGTATTACAGGGCAGAGGCAGTGTGGCATTGCTAATGGCCGATCAATAGTGTAGCTGTTGGAGACCCAGGCTGTTTTATGATTTCAAATTAGCACCGCAAGAATGAATTGCTGCCCTGCAACAAATGACAAAAACAACCGCATTCAACAGCCGAGTGGACGTGGAGAAAGTGAGCTGCGCGCATGCCATTCTACAAAATATTTCTTTGTTGGACACGGTTAATGTGCAGCACTGAAAAGCACAGGGGGAAGAGAAAACCCCAAACCCTGCAGATGGGAGAAACTATTTATTTGGGTTCTCATCCAATCCAAAATGTGATTATCACTGAGCGAGTTTTCAGTAAAGTACGAGCAATCTTATGTGTCTAACTATGTATTTAAGCTGCCCTGATTCTCTCGCTCAGCATTCACATTTCTTTCCAATGAAAACAAAAGAAAGTTATGCCGTGTTTAGCTCAGATCTCCCCCTGTCACTGTCACCCTCCGTCAAAGAGGACATCGAACGTATGTTGAGCCTTTACTGTGAAATGTTTACACGCTTTAATGTTCAAAAAGCCTTTTATTTTTCACATATTGCCCAGACTGAGATTTCCTCCAACAAATGCATGTGCTTAGATCGATGTTTACAGACAAATAGTCATTAAAGGCTTGAAAATGTGTCTACCAAATGTACTAACACCCCGTTTTCAATCCTAAATGAAATATGGACCGTGTGAATACTCACGGTTTGCCCCCAGAGGAACCCGGCAGAGAGGAGGACAGCCCCGGGGCCCTCAGGTGAGACCGAGACTCGTACGCCACCTGGAGGAGACAACAGAGGGGACGAATAATTAACAGCTTTACACGGACTGACTTAAAGAGGACAAACTGTATGATGGTCATGTTTAGGTGAGTATAAGTTATTTGGGTTTCCACTATAACTTGTTTACATGCCTTTATGTTAAAAAAACATAATTTTGTCTGAACAAAACTATTTTAGCATCTTTTAGAAAGACTTAATGTTGAGCCTGTCTCTTTACGTCTGCTCTGATAGTCTTGAGAAAATATGGTTCACCTTTGCAGAGGTAGTTTTCAAGCAGTCAGTGAGATAGGGATGTACATTTGAATAAACCTTCATGTGACTTAGCAAGTGGAGCCAAATATGAATGGCACAACCCAAATGTATGTGCATTGTCCTCTTTAGAAAGGCGTGGATTTGCAATAGCTTCAACCGTTGTACAGACATGTATCCACATGTTAATGCATTCAAGACGGATAACGTGACAAACACTGGACCTAATTGCAAAATGTCAACCTCCTAAGGCGTAAACCGCCACCACGAAAGGGTGTGGACATTTTTGTCAGAGCATCTTAAAATGCAGCTGATTTATGGGCAACATTAATTAAATGTGTAGCACGTACAGACAAAGCATATGTCAAACTATCCAACTGAATGTTATCCCAAAAATGACTCGGCATTAAAACAACGTGCTGACTGCAGTCTGAAACTCTGCTAAGTGTGTGCGTATTACTGTGCTGACACTAATGTGTGATGTTATGAGCATACTGCCGTCCCCCAGACTGATGCCAGGGTGGTGAAGGGCCACCGCAGTGTACTGTGCATCCTGCCTTAGGCTGGGTCTTCTGGGAGCTAGATACTGTAGCTACACTAACGCCAGCCCACATCAACAAACATGCTACTACATGTCGGCCATAAGAGACTGTAAGCTGTGATTTAACGGCTGAGGCTGCTTCCTGTTGTTCATGTTTGCCATGCTGGACATTTAAATGATTGGAGCATGTTGAAGAAAGTATTTTTCAGGAGTGCTACACAGATTTGCATTTGTGAGTCTTATCAATTACAAAACTTCTCGCCATGACTGTCCCTTTCTATCAAAATGAATAAGTTAATGTAAGCATGATAACTTTAATCATGTAATGAATGCTCTACCTCAGGGGTGTCAAACTCAAGGCCCGGGGGCCAAATCCGGCCCGCGACTTCATTTGATGTGGCCCCGCAAGAGCTTGCAAAGAATATATTACGTTTATTATACGGTTACATGCCACTTTACAGAAGCAGGTTGCCTATAAACTACATGTCCCACAATGCATCTCGTTTTGTGACATGCGCACTGAAGAGACTTCTGCTTTCAGACGTAGTTAATTACTAAGTTATTATCCTATCCGATATTAATCCAATTCAGAGGCAATAATGTAATATAATACATTATTTATTTTATATATATATTTATTTAGTTACAACCGGCCATTTGAGTGCAACCTTTATGCGAATGTGGCCCGCAATGAAATTGAGTTGGACACCCCTGTCTACCTGACAACACAGGACACATTGAGCTTTTTTAACAGTCATCGGGTTCAAACAAACTAATGAGGGTATAGAACTGACGCTGAAATCAAACCTGGACTTAGTAACCATTTGGCCTTTACTCACCATGGGGCTGCGGGAGTAGGCGTTGGCTGCAGCGCTGATCTGTGGAGAGAGAGTCAGAGCCCCCCCGAAGCCTCCCGGGCTGGCCAGCTCTCCATTCAGTCCTGCGTGGGACACCACGCCAAAATGAGCTGGGTATGAACCGGGGGGCACAGACATGGGACTGCGGAGAGCTGGGGAGGGAGGGAAAGAGGAAGGAGGGGATGAAGGAAGGAGGAGAAACACTACATGGAATCTAAACACAATCATAGAGGCTTTTTTGTATTACATTTGAGTTGTTGCGCTATCAGGTAAAACAAGGGTTTCATTGCTGGCCACAGGAGCAGAGAGCTGTTGAGACTTGCTCAAGAGCTCGATGATACATCTGGATCTCTAGAGTTAGAGTCACAGGGGTCTTGCTGTATTTTGAGGCTTTGTGTATTTAAAATATCAGGCCCAAGGGGAGGCCTTTTGTTTAACTTTGCACTGACAAAAATCAAGATATTTTGGGAGGAAAAACCGTAAACTGCATGAATATTCAGCTGTAATTTCATACCATAAACAATCAGGAAAATGGAAACTGGGGGACAAAGGGATGTAGGGCGTGAAGGGCAGAGGAATACTCGGAGCAAATCCCATTCTGGCCATGACAGTTCAATTCAAAGAGCGCTCGTTCAGTTTAAAACATATGACAAAGAGCTCAAGTGGAGCAGCTAAATGAAAGGTTATGAGTAATGCTAAAGCTTTCTCCACTATGTAATGATGTATGTAATCATATCACCATTTGAAGTTGGCTTTTCCTGAGAAGCTTTCTGAATTAGTGGTTTACAAACTGTTGTCAACGGTAACAATATGCAGGGCCATTTTTAGTAAGTAAAGCAAGTCAAATGTATTTATAAAGCGCTTTTCACAGACATAGTCTCACAGTGCTTGACAAAACATTAAAACATCATAGGAATCATAAAAGAATAAATACACAATAACACAAGCCACGTGTAAAGAAGTGCTAAAAACACAATACACAGTAAAGACACAATCAAAACATAGCATACATAGATTTAAGGTTTTATACCCCCAGCCTCACCTAGAGGGTCTGCACTGGAGGCTGCTTTGCTGACCAGACGCAGGCAGGAGGTGCTGGGGCCCGGGGCTCCGGGGGTCAGGGCCTCTCGGTGGGACGGGGACGGGGTGCCAGACTTGGACAATGGAGACTGAGACTTAAAGTCAGAAATGAAATATAACCAATAAAAATCATGGCTGATCTGTCCTGGGAGGTATACGGCTCATCACACCTAAGCCCTCTTTCTTTACGCTGACGTCCAGAATGATGATCACTTGTTAATTTTGATTCAAATCCATGACGGTGTTTCTGGCAAAGCTACGGCTATCATCCAAGTGGCTTGTCAGCAACTTTTAATAAGACAATAACTATTTATTCCAAAACAGTAGAGGATTCAAACCCCCACTCCTTTACCAGATGTGATAGACACATTAATGCACCGATAATCATAATGCAGACATTTAAAAGTGTACGCTTGGTACTTTAAGTATATCATGATGCCGGGTCTTTAAGCCCTCTACTCTTGAGCTTAGACAAAAATAAGAAAGAAATTAAATAAAAATGTTTGTAGGACTATTTATATTTTGCTGCACGGTTGAAAATGTTTCGTATCTTGTATGTTGAGGTGATACTATGATACGTAAAAAAAAAAGAAAAATTAAAAAAAAAAAAAAAGTTTTAATTAGGTCAACTAAAATATGCGTCATATCCTGCTACGGTCCCGCAGCGCCTTTTCTTGCAGGCGAATAACCTGACCCCCGGCTCGATGAGCGAACTATGGATAAATCAAAGAAAAGAAAAGTATCGGAGGGTTTAATTCTGCGTGGACAGAGTGATCTGCTTTCACAGCAAACGACGCTGGCTTATGTTTGATATGTGGAGAGGAGTTGTCAAAGGTGCTGCAGCCTTTACGTGTTGGAGGGAAAACACGGAAGAGGAAGACAGCTGACGACCTTCAGTCATAATTCAATCAGTTAACTCTTTTTAGGGCGCAGCTATATGTTCTATTTATTTCAAAGTGGGCCCATTTTAATTATATTAATTTTCTTCAAACGTGCTATATTTATATAGCACGTTTATAAACGATTTTTGGTCGAGCCAAAGTGCTGTACTTATAATAAAAATAGCCTACAGTAGAGACACTTTACAGCAAATACAACAGCACAGATTGTTCAGAATATCAGTATGAGAAAAACGACACCCTCTGTCCATGTAACAATATATACAACTGTATAAGCTATCAAGCTATCAAATATGTGTTGCGGCTCCAGACAAAAAAAAAGTGTGGAAAAGGGGACAAAATGGCTCTTTTGGTCAAAAAGGTTGCAGACCGCTGAACTACACAAATACCAAAGTGACTCATTGACACAATTTGTATTATTTTTCGATGCCTGTCTGTATTCCATAACATGTACAAAAGAAGCTTTCAGTACTTCTTCCAGCACTGATCATCAGAAAGTATGAGATCAGATGTCCCGTCAACACAGAGCAGCCGCTTCCTAAGTATCACTCGGTCTCACCTGGGCAGAGTCCTTGGACTTCCCCGGGGTGGGGCTGCGGGGGTTCAGGGGGGAGGGGGCCTCTCCGGCGCTAGAGGAGCCCGGCAGCTCTTTCCTCAGAGTGGGCGCCCGGTCCAGCCCGTTCCCGTGGGGCGAGTGGGGGGGGCTGCCGGCAGGGGAGTTCGGCTCCTGGACGACAAGAGGTTGAAAATCGATCTCAAGTTCTGGTGTTTCTATATTTTCAGTCTCAGGAAGGTCACACAATGACTCAGCTTGTTTGCACTCAAGTCCTTTTTGCAGCATTGCATCAAAATGACTTTTTCTGATTAAAGATGGAAGCCTTTAAATGCTTCAAGTTGCACATCATAATTATTATATAGTAAGTATTTATCACATGTTTACTGTCGTCTTTTGTTTGTGTCTAGGTTTTGTGTAAATATCCCGAAAACTAGATTCTCACTATTAGTAATAAACCTGGTTGCTGTTACCACCAATAAAAAGGGAGTCACCAAATCAACCATAACTGAGAATATGACCATATTAAATATAGAGAAAAAAGCACACTTAGTGATACAATGAAGACAAATAAGTACACATCCATGGCTCAAATATGAGCAGCAGCAATTAAAATGCAGCAGATTCTTGTGTACCGGGCAGACACAGCCTCCAGTGCCACAGTCTGTTTGGTGATTTCTGACAGGCTCAGGGAACATTACATGGAAGAGTAGAGATTGTCACTGTGTCGGCACGGTGGTGTGTGGAGATAATGTTGCTGTTACAGCGGCTCTCATCACCGGAGACACTGTTGAGCCAGCGCTGCCTCCCCCAGAACAAAGTGCTGCAGTAAGCACTTCTCACCGGGCACAGTGATCAGCACCGACATTTTATACACATGGCTTACACACACACACACACACACACACACACACACACACACACACACACACACACACACACACACACACACACACACACACACACACACACACACACACACACACACACACACACACACACACACACACACACACACACACACACACACACACACACACACACACACACACACACACACACACACACACACACACACACACACACGTCACATTTTCTGTTCTTGACGCTTTTGTACTAGTTTCTGAATCACACAAGAGACCGGTTCCGCTTTTGTGTGCAATATCAAAAAACAGCGGGCTCAGATAAAACATATTTTTGTACACTGCGTGAAGTATTTAAAGAACTCAAATATTCCAGGGGCATAAACGGCTTTGCATATATTAAATGAAGACTGCAGTTATCTAATGAGAGAAAGGAGGTAGGGTGAGGAGGAGAGGAGATGGGAGAAGAGAGGCTTCAAGGAGATGGGAAAGAGAACAGAAATAAACAAGAGGTATATTAGAGGAGATGGTGTGCGTGTGTGTGTGTGTGTGTGTGTGTGTGTGTGTGTGTGTGTGTGTGTGCGCGTGTGTGTGTGTGTGTGTGTGTGTTCACCAAAAGAGAACACAAATAGCAGCTGCTGGTAATGAGCTTACATGGGAGCTCTTTCTATTTACAAGGAAACGGCAGCAGCACGCTGAAGCAGCGACATACCATTTCACATTCACAAACCCAGGTTACTCTTGATGATTGACATTAAAACACGCAGGCGAAACAAACACTGAAATGCAGTGTTGTTTAGTCGTGGATATGCAGTAGGTGTAGAGCTGAAAGCATTACTTGACTTGTTGGTGTTCAGAAAAAGGAGGCTAATTTGCAGCTACTCTGTAAATGGATTGGTTATTGGATACGTAATTTTTTAAGCAAAAAAACGCAAACTAGTTCCAACTTCTTAAGCTATAAAATATCTCCTTCATTATACAACAGTAAATACATATGGATGTTTCTTTTTAAGATTATTTGTCTGATATCTAACAGACCATAGGATTGATCCGACAGGAAGTGCTCGTGAGGCTGGGGAAACACGTCTCTGAGCCCCGGACCATCAGCACCGGTTCCCCTCAAGGCTGCGTTCTGTCCCCTCTGCTCTTCTCCCTGTCCTCCAACAGCTGCACCTCCAGTCTGTCACGCTCCTGAAGTTCAGACGACACCACCCTCATCGGACTCATCTCTGGTGGGGACGAATCTGCCTACAGGTGGGAGATGGACCATCTGGTGACCTGGTGTGGGGAGAACCACCTGGAGATCTCAAGACAGTGGAGATGGTTGTGGACTTTAGGAAGAACGCAGCCCCCCCCCCCCCCCCCCCCCCCGCCCCCCCATCACTCTGTGTGACTCCCCAGTAACTGCTGTGGAGTCTTTCCGCTTCCTGGGCACCATCATCGCCCAGGACCTCAAACGGGAGCAGAACATCTGCTCCCTCATCAAAGCACAGCCGAGGATGTTCTTCCTGAGGCAGCAGAAGAAATTCAACCTGCCAAAGACGATGATGGTGAACTTCTGCACCTCCATCATGGAGTCCATCCTCACCATCTGGTACGCCACAGCCAAGCATAAGGGCAGGCTGCAGCGGGTCATCCGCTCTGCAGACAAGGTGATCGGCTGCTATCTGCCATCCCTCCACGACCTGAGGCGGGCAGGGAAGACAGTGGCCGACCCCTCCCACCCTGGATACAAACTGTTCACCCCCCTCCCCTCTGGCAGGAGGCTGCGCTCCATCGGGACCAAAACCTCTCGCCACCTGAACACTTTCTTCCCCTCCGCTACCGGCCTCTTAAACAAGGCCCGGCCCCCCCACTGACACTTACCTCAGCCACAACGTAGTCTCTATATGCATTACATTAATGCTCAAATACTGCTTACTGCACATATTCTTATTTCATAGTTTATATTCTATAATTCATTCTATAACTGCAATCTATTTCGCTGTAAATTACTGCTCTATTTTATTGCTATTTAACTATATTTTATTACAGTGTCCTTAAAGATTTCTTGTTTTATATTTAATGTATGCACCACGACATCAAGTCAAATTCCTTGTATGTGTGAACCGACCTGGCAATAAACCCGTTTCTGATTCTGATCTATTAATCTACAGCAAAGAAATAGTCTCATTTCAGATCATGTTATAGTTATACTATATAGATCCCAAATTGGGACTTATTTTCACATTTTCATTACTTTGTCTGTATTCAAATTGAATTAGTTGTAAAAAAAAGAATGAAACACGCTAAAAATGACAGGTGACCAAAGCTACGTAAACTTAAAAAAGGAGCTCTTCCAAAAAAAATACCTACAATGACACAATGAATTTGTGAGGTAAGATATATTTCAATCTGACGCACGCACGCGCGCACACACACACACACACACACACACACACACACACACACACACACACACACACACACACACACACACACACACACACACACACACACACACACACACACACACACACACACACACACACACACACACACACACACACACACACACACACACACACACACACACACACACACACACACACACACACACCCACACACACCCACACACCCACACCCTACAGGATGTGAGATTGAAGTATTGACAGCCCGACAGTGAGGGTTATGCAGAGCACGGAGAGGTGATACAAGCGGAGCAAAGTACATCTATCGTTATTCCCGCGAGCAGCACTGGTCCGATGGATTCATGTGTTATTCATGTTCGGGCTGCAGAGAGCTTCTGTAGGATAAAGGCTGCGTGTAACTCTGGCTTTGTAGGGAACCAAACATGTTGCTGAAACAGGGATGAACAGCTCCTGCAGAAGGACTGAGAGAAAGTGGGAGGGAGAGAGAGAGAGAGAGAGAGAGAGAGAGAGAGAGAGAGAGAGAGAGAGAGAGAGAGAGATCTGTGGGTGAGCTCAATACTTCCCACAGTGGAGAGCGAGGACTGGGAGAGAACATTGGTAGCGAAGGCTGAATATTTTCAAATTGCTCTGAAGAAACTAATAACAGTTCTGCTTCAGCGAGTGTGGTCACCGTGCATGAAGACTTGGGAGTGTGACCCATTGACAAACTTTGTTATTAAGCGATAAGTAGACAGAAGGTAACGCTTTCTTTCAAGATTCATAGAATTTAAGATATGTCATTTGCTAGTTTTGTAAGTATTTAAGGAGATACCACACATGCATGTCCAGCATACTCATATTCTGTTAGTTACACTCGCCAAGGAATTGAAGAAAAACAACCCTATAGCTGAAAATGGTGGAATGAGCATCAGGACGGAGGAAGCTTACACATCTCTTTCGACTCCACTTCGAGCCATAGAATTACTCACAAAGCACTTTTAAACTAATAAAGGACTGGCTTATCGAAATCCAGTTGAAATGTTTTGGCTCTATGAAACCTGATTATATGTTTCTGTTTTCTTCAAGTTTGTATCTTCTTGGTCGAACGCACTTATTGTAAGTCGCTTTGGATAAAAGCGGCAGCTAAATGCAATGTGGTGTAATGTAATAAATGCACACGTGTTTCTAAATACAAAATGGCCAATCACAGCCACAGATTATTTGATATAACTTGTCTTTTGTTAGACAACCCAATATGTTATCTAAATATTTCTGAGATAAAGCAGTTTACCAAATACACCTCAAAAGGCTATACTTAAGAGTCAACAAGTGAAGGATGGCATATTTATAAAGTTACTTGAACTTTCGCACTAATAAAAGCTTAGAATGATTGGTTCGGATGGGCAGGGGCAAGATCACTGGAAAAAGTATCACTTTTTAGTTGATATTGCACAATTATTAGCACATATTATGTTCCTATTTACTGACACCCATTAACGCCTTCTCTGCTTTTAGCTCTGTTGGTCTCCATCCTCCCCTGAGGGAAATACCCTACCAGCGACCACGTTCAAGAGCTTCATGCTATATGTGTCTGCCATGCAGCAGGCATAACCTTCTTTTTCTGAAATGATCTGCCTGCCGCAGCTGAGGACAGGTTTGATGAGAGTGAACCAAGTTTTCGGATGTAAAAAAGAATTGAATGCGCTTAAAACGGGGACGACCTCAGTAGAGTGATACTTTTCTGTGTGTTGTCTCCACAAGCAAACCCTTCGACATGCAAGAAGACCACAGTTAATAATAAAGTATCAGCCACTAGATTAAGGACGTCAAAAAACAATTCAAACACAGATAGGTGACTTACTTCATTGGAGACGTCCACTACGAGATTGTCTTCACTCTTGTCTCCATCACTGTCCTGAGGAGCAAAGACGACATAAAAAGGTTAGATATTCTCCAAATGTCTCCATAGCCATAAAGACAAGACAGCTGGTGTGTTGGTTTCTATCTCTCTATCCCTCATGCAGATATAGTATACTGTAAGTGTACATTGAGAACTTTCATAATAAAGATGGAGACGCACAAAGAACACACACACGTCTACACACAGATCGATATATCAATATCACACTGGCTGCTCTTTGCTTCTTTCCACTGTCTGTCCTCCGTGCAACATATAACACTGTTAGGGAATCATTTGCTTAGGTATTCAACCTTCGACACAGTTAATCGTTTTCTCTTCTCACTGTCTCCTTTCCCACGGCATAGTTAACTTCTACGCCGTGGGTATTGTTCTCTCTTAAGGAGGGGCAGCTTGGGCGCATTGTTGTTGCCAGTCTATGACCGAGCACAAGCCGCCATGAGGTAGTTTACTGTGCAGGGACGTAGGCTCCCTGGCGCCCGTTCTTTCCTACGGACGAGAGCTCTCGTTAGATTCTGATGAAGAATGTTGATTATTACGCTCCGAACTAGTTGAAACCTCGAGCTGCAGAAAGAGTTCTTCAGAATTGGTTTGGCAGCCGCCGTGTCAACTCGTGACACACCACCTGTCTTGTCAATTCTCCGGCCGTAACTCCAAATAAACCGTCAGTGTTTGCCATCAAAGCTCCAGCTCTCCTCGTGTCTCTCTGAGTCCTGTTTCCAATTGCTTCACCAAGCATCTCACTCACTCACACACTCGCACGCACGCACGCACGCACGCACGCACACACACACACACACACACACACACACACACACACACACACACACACACACACACACACACACACACACACACACACACACACACACACACACACACACACACACACACACACACACACACACACACACACACACACACACACACACACACACACACACACGACACACACACACACACACACACACACACACACACACACACACACCACACACACACACACACACACACACACACACACACTTGCTCTTTCTCCACTGATGGCACATTTTCCCTTTTGGTCTAGCCATCTTTATATATCTCTCTCTCTCTCTCTCCCTTTTTCTGGCACTTAGTCACCATGGCAACAGCGCTTTGATGCGATCATGGCCTGATATTTCTATTGACATCAGTGTGGAGTGACATCAGCACCTAATTACACCGAGCCAAAACAGGGCTACGTCTACGGTCTATTCAGAGAGCAGAAAAACAGAGACACACAAAGAGAGATGGGAGAGAGGGAGGATGGAAAGAGGAACACATGCAACATGAGATGGAACACAAAGGTAGAGAGGTGGAAGTATTGAAATTGAGCATGAGTGATAAAGAGACAGAGATATATAGGATCAGAAAGGCAAACAGACAGAGAGAGGAAACGAAAGAGGAAAGGAAGAAGGAAGGAAAATGCAAAATAGATCAAAACAGCGAGAAGAAAGAGATTGAGAAGGAAAAGTAGAGAAATTGAGATGTGGTGACAAAAAAGGCGTTTCCGCAGCAACCGGACTAAAACCACGAGACACAGAGACGGCTTCATCCCGCGGGCAATAAGACTGTTAAACAACTGAACTGCTGAAACTATTCATCTGCTACTTCATCATTATTTATCTATTATCTAATATATCATTCCAATAACTTGTATATAGACAGGGGTGCACATAACTGGCGTCACAAAGCGCATTTGCGTACCGACGTAATTGTGAAGCTTTTCCAGAAGACGGATAGATCACCCGACGACCCCCCCCCCCGTTGACGTTCGCGATACAGAGGGCTTCATCAATAAAGTTTGAGTGGAGCCAGAAGTTGGAGTACCAGACACTGACTCCAGTGCACCCCTGTGTATAGACTCGTATTGGACTATTCCACTTTTTTTCGAACAATTTTTCTTTTGTATTACTTTTAATATAGTATACTTTAATATTGTTTTAATATTGTCTGCTTATCTGTATTATTGTGTCGCATTGCTGGAGAAGCCTGTGACCTAAGATTTTCAACGACATAATTGAATTGATTTATTTAGAACAAGGGACAGTGTACATTAATCAACATATTGAAAACATGTAAAAGTACTCGAATTAGCCAAAAGGCTAGTTTTCACTGATAGTCCCTTTGCCAGATGGTGATAGACATCCTAAAAGAAATTATAAAAATACTACGACATTGTTATACCATTGTACATATTTACAATAGATGACATCACTGAATACAGATAAGAGCAAGTCATGATAATAAATAAAACATTTACAATACACACTCATACACACACCTACACCCAGTGAGCCACTTTTTAATACTGTGCTTGAATGCGTAGTAGGATGAGGACTCTCTCATTTTTACTCTGTAGCTATGTTAGTTTGACAATAAAGAAACTTGAACCTTGAACTAGACAAGGCAAAAGAAACAGCAGGAAGACAGAGAGTGAGAAGGACAAGGACTGGAATGGAAAGATAGAGAAAGACAGGAATGCAAAGATGAGAAAGTAAAAGGAGAACATTTAAAATGAGATTAAAAAAAGAGGAACATTGAGAGGTTAAAGTAGTGACAGAAATATAAAAGAGCAGAAAGGCAAACAGATAAAGGGAGGAAGGTCAAGAGGATAAAGTAAAAGAAGAAAATACGAGAAAAAAAGAAGCGTGGAGAAGACAGAGTGGGAAGAATAGTGAAATTGAGGGATGGTGATAAAGTGAAAGAGACATCTAAGAGCAAACAGACATACAGGAAAAAGTCAAACACAAAATAAGTTGGAAGAAAAAATCTAGAAATCTTTTCCCTCTAGAAAAAATCTAGAGGGAAAAGAAGTGAAATTGAAAGGTGGGGAGAACGAGACGGAGCAGAAGGGAAAACGGAGAGAACTGGGAGCTGCAATGTGACAGCCAGAAAGAGAGGGAACAGCTCCAGAAAGGGGAAACTATCTGCTCTTGTTCTCGCTCTGAACTAATGGCAAGATTTGGAGCGCTGCTGTTGTTGACGCCAAACTGATTCAGCTGGAGGCCGTGTTCCACAGACAGACTCCCGGTGTCAATCAATCCTCCAGAGCGCAAACACACAGCCGTCTAATTCATTACAGCTATCTGCCTTGGCCGCCTCTCTGCTGGCGCTGCATCGCCCGCGGCTGCTTCCTCTTCCCCGTCCCAGCATCCAAACGCGGCTCCGATTGGCCCCGGGCCCCCCAGGAACCCTGTGTGGCCAATAACGTCATGGCCGACGTCTTAAATGACCACAGAGATGCCCTTTGTGACATCTTTGGAGTGTGTGTGTGTGTGTGTGTGGCTTTATTTAAACTACTCGGTGATAATGATGCAAACATCCACATCAATAGCAAACTAGTAGCATCTAATATGAACAATTTGTTGCATATTTATACGTTTAATAATTGATACATGTATTTATTTGTTTAGTAACGAGGAAAGTACACGTTTAAAAACCTTAAAATGAGACACAGTTAGCTTAGAGGATATGTTTCATTAGCAGTCTCAGGAAAGACGTTTCAAAGTAATAAAAGTAGTTACAAAAATAAACAAATTCAACAAAGAAGTTTATATAAAAAAAAGCAAACATACTTGAAACATACTCTTCTCCTTGGCATTCAGAAACAAGTAGATTGTTGCTTTTATTTGCTTTCAGTGGTCTATTGTTTTTATTATTTATTTTTTAATTATTACGTTTATTCTGGTTTGTTTTGTGTTTGTATCTTGTATTTTAAATGTATTTATATTATGTTGTGTGAGCTTTTCTCTCTGTACAGCACTTTGGTCTGAGGGTTTTTAAAGTGCTATATAAATAAAGTTGGATTGGAAATATAGAAACCAGATATCGACACAAATAGATGATTAACTTTTATATCTAGGTGTATATTTCTAGATGTTTACCCTTCTGCAGCCCATGGTCATCATTTATATGACATGTTATCTTATGAGGAGAAAAACACATACATAGGAGTGTGGAGGGA
This sequence comes from Pseudochaenichthys georgianus, assembly GCF_902827115.2. Taxonomy (NCBI): domain Eukaryota; kingdom Metazoa; phylum Chordata; class Actinopteri; order Perciformes; family Channichthyidae; genus Pseudochaenichthys; species Pseudochaenichthys georgianus. The sequence continues at coordinate 4,283,837 of NC_047506.1, read as the reverse complement.
GCGGCTCCTTGTCGTCGCAGCGCCTCCTCTTGGCCTCGGCTCCTCCCTGAGAGGAGGAGTAGCCTCCTGACGGGCCCTGCCGCTCCTCATTGGGCTGACTGTCAGTTGATGACACTGACTTACTCTGAAAGAGAAAAAACACAACTATAAACACACAATCTCTTAGCAATACTTCCTGAGAGACAGACTTTGAAAGACACACTTAAAAGGGGAAACACAAATCTAATAAAGTACTGATTATGATATCAAATTGGCCCTAATATTCTCATTTCAGGTTCATATTTGTATTTAGTGTTTCTACTGTGACGTGTTTACAAGCTTTAATGTTCAAACAGCACTTTATTGTTCTCATACTGCCTGTGCTGCAGCACCTCTTTTCACCCTCTGTCTGAAACCAGGGCCCAGTCTGCTCTGATTGGTTAGCTGGTGGGCTCTGCTGGGATTGGTCAACTGCTCAGAGTTGTCCTACCTTAGCCTATCACTTGTGTGTTGTGTTGGAGCGCCAGCCAAACAAAGAGTGTTACATAGTGATGTCACTACAGTGTATGTTATGGAAGTAAACAAAGGAGTCAGAGTTGAAATGGTTTCAGGCAGAGGGGGGAGTGTGTGGGAGAGAAACTCCCTTTGGAGGGATGACAGGCTTTGCAGACCATTTACATGCACAAAACCCTTTACAACACAGAGCAGGAGAGGGAAAACCCCAAATGGCCTAATAGGGCCTCTTTAAGAAGCCTTCACACAATGGCTCTGTAGACATTAGCTTGGGTAAAGAAGGTAGAACACACTCAGCGGCAAACACACACACACACATACACACACACACACACACGCCGAGAACAGCAGACGTAGGCACAGGTTTAAACCGTAGCCATAGAAGCACAAGACAGCGTACGAAGCTAATTAGTGCTCTCCCCCCCGACACACGCAGTCCTAATGTAAAATATGACTCTCATTATTTGGCAATAAAGCTGTGCCGGCATATTTACAACACAGCCGGGCGCTCGCGCTGAGAAAAGACGCATCAAAGCATTGTGTTGTTTTTTACGCTGGGGCCAGAGGTTCGGTGAGGGCCACTTGTCATTCTCTGTCCCCTGTGGGGGGGGGAAAGCTCAGTGTGGGTTCAACACACCAATGAGTCACACAGGAAGGAGCCCACAGGGCCGACAGGAAGGAGCGCTGGACGGAGGAGAAACCACACAATGGACCTCAGTGCAACTCAACAAACTTCCCTCTCTGCTTTCTCCTCCTCCTCCTCCGCCTTTCCCCCCTCTTCTCCTGTCCTCTATTTCCCCTCTGTTTAAAATTCCAACATGTTTTACTGGTCTCTTTGAGAAAACGCCAGTTGATATGCATCTCTCCCCTCCCTCTTTTCCAAATGCTGTAATACTTGGCTTCGTTCAGTCAAGACCTCGGCTCTCATATGAGAAATATGTTCCTGCTGCTTAACAATCAGCATTGTGTTTAGCAATTAAATTATGCTCTGGGTTTCATAGCGGACGGAGAGAGAGGGAGGGCAAGTGAAATCAGTAGCGCTGTTAAATCATTTTCATTTCTCAATAAAAGCCAGAACAAAGACTTGCTGGTATTTTCTTTAACAACCTTTCCCTTCCTACTTTTCTATGTCTTCTTTCTTCCTCTTTAGTCTTTCTCTCTCGTTCCTTTTCCAATTTCACTCTCCACCCCCCCCCCCCCCTCTCTCTCTGTGTGTGTTATCAACAGTTACGCTGATGAAGGCCAGCTGTCCTCCACTACAGTAAGTGAGTGTTCACACACTTTCCAGGAAGCAGAGAAATCTGCAGCCAGGGAGAAAGCCATAGACGTCCACTGAATTTCACTCAGACGATTTGCACTCCATTAATTCTCCAGGCGATTAGCAGGGACTTTTAACTACAGAGGCATAAAATGTGTGCAGAACCTGTGAGGCAGATTGCATTCACTACATTTTTCTAAGGATGGTTTTTATTATTATTATCTTTAAGCCCATTAATTATGGTAACCTGAGTCAGCATCTCACCTTCACACTTAATTAAAATGCTGCAAGTTTGAAAGTAAATCTGTTCAGCAAAAGTGGTGTTCTTGCCTACGACCTTAAAAGGACATGATGTCAACATCAGTATTACAGCAACTTGCAATTGAGTTAGAAGATAGACTTGAATGCTCCCCTGATCAATGCAAGAGATCAAGGTCTGCTGAGAAACATATTTTCATATGGTTCTCAGCAGTGTGAATGTTGGTGTTTTTCTGACCTTAAAGTGGACCTATCATGCTATATTTGAATAATATATTGTAGGGCCATACCTATATAAAACATGTCTGTGACGTTTTTTTTTTCAAAATACCAAACAGATCATGCATTTTAGCCATGCCTCATTTCGCTCTATTTGCTCTTTTCCAGCCCTGTCTTTGCAAGGGCTGATTCTGTGGCAAATGAGCTGCAGCTGACCACGCCCCCCTGCAAAGGAGGGGGGCGAGGCACGAGCGTCATGTTACCATGCTGTTACCATGCTGTTACCATGCCACGGCAACCCCCCATTCCCCTGATAGGTGGAGAGTTGCCCATATAGGCGGAGCTTCTTGTTTCTGACGTCAGAGATATTTCAATCTGTCTCAGTCTGTATCAGATCCGTTGCAGCCCCGTTTTTAGAGATTTGGGTACGGAGGAAAAGAGAGAGAGTTGTGCTTTCTGACACTTGGTGAGTTCCCTGACACACCGGGGAGGGGACACATATCCATGTATAAAAGACGTACAAAAGTGCATTTTTGCATGATAGGTCCCCTTTAAGGAAGTTGAAGCAAATACAGTAGTTGTAGTACTAAAACTTCTGTGTCAATCCGTGAAGTCAACAATACTTTTTCCAATTGACTTACATGGGGAAAGAGACATCTGTAAATCAGGGGATCATTTCTTAAAAAACTCAATCAAGTACACACTTTTACAACCCCTACAGTTCCCCTATTGTTGGCGTGTTATACTGGATCCAAGCTGGCGTTTCTACACACACCAAATGCTGTGTATTCTTGGCAGCATTTGCCATTAACTTTGTTTTAATCCTTTCACTTGTTCAGTAATTAGTCTAGATTACCAGAACATTTGTGGCGCTGATGAGCAAACAGTTGCTTGTTCATCCATTCTGAGTTTCTACTTTGTTCCAGAAAACAGTGAAACGCTGTGAGCTCACGAGGGAAGTAAAAACCTCGAGCCGCTCAAGGTTGAAAGCACTGAGCAGATATTGTGCTGGCGTTGAGCTGCGTTCTCCTGGCAGGGCTCCATGCCGTACCCAGAGGTTTTTTTTTAGAGGCCACTTTACAGTGCGTCTCCATTTCCCTCAGTTTATCAATGTCACACACACACACACACACTCGCACACACAGACAGACACTATGACGCTTTACTGTGCACACATACGAATACTCACCCTGCTGGGCGCTCCCTCTGGGATGGGGCGGAGAAAGGTAAATAAGAGAGTAGAGAAAAAGGGAAAAAAGAGAGAACATTTGACGTCAGTGGTGATAATAATAACAACAACAGTCCCCAGTCAGCCAAGGTTGCACTGAACTCCAACTTATCCTCTCTAATAAAGATACAGCGCAGCTATTGTTCCTGATTTCAGCGTCCTCTTTATCATCCCCTCCCTCTCACACAAAGCTCTCTGTCTTCCTCCGCAGCCTCGTTCAACGCTCTCTATCCGTTCACTCATTCTTCCTCTCGTATGCAAGAGCAGAAACACACACAGCTGCAGACATGCATAAGCTCTCACCCAGATGCTTAGCACGCCACTCTGAACACATTGATCTCTCTATCTCGTTCCCTTTCTCTACTCATTTCTCCTTCTTCTTTTTGCCTCTCCTTCTAGTCCTGGGTTTATTCATGAGAACGTCTCCCTTGGCTCGCTGCCTGCAACAGAGCGCAGAGATAAGATATTCTATTGGGGTGAATGAGAGTTCACTGGGAGAAAGCATTTCTTGTGCATTCACACAAGTGCCATGCCACGAATACGTCCGTCGGTATTATAACGTCGATCTGAAAAGGGGAGTTCATCGTACACATTATGCAAACGCCGGCAGTCACAAGTGATGTATGTCTCGTGCATTTTGGTTTAAGATTATAAAATGATGTTTTTATTCCGTCGCTGCTGTCAAAGTTTATCTCAATGCAAATCCAATCTCAATGAAAATACAGATATGCAAACATTTTGTGTGGGAAAAGATTATACTTGCATGCGGGGTATCTGATGGTGTCATTCTGGATGATTTCCCAGAGTCTGTTGCTCCACCTCGCTTGTATTGAACTTGCTACATCTCTTCTCAACATGTTGGATAGTGGAATGGATTTTCAATGTTGAAAGCTTGTGTGGACACTGACCTGACACAACTGCAGACATGATGTGTTTTAGGGCGATAAGGGAGTACAACGTCCTGGCTTGGAGCCAGATTAAAATATCAGCTCATGTTTTATTTGCTCTGGTAAATGTGTCTGGCGTCCTTCCCCTTTGGAAAGAAGTATAATATATACTTTATTAAATATAGGGCTTTTGAGACGATGACGGTGAAGAGGAGCGCTGATGAGGCGTTTCCCCCAAAGAATAATATAAAAAGAAGGCTGCTGCTGATGAGTAACTTCCTAGATTTTCAAAAAAGAACCCGTCAACACTTTCTTTATATTGACCATGAATTACGTTATGTATCGCTGCTCTAATTAGTTGAAGCTCCGCCGAAATGCATTTTTATCTACGGCTGATCAACGGTCTTAGAAATCAACCATGAACTGTTAGGTTGCAGATGAGTTTTTGTGGTGTCAGGCTAAAAGCAAGTGTAATGAACACATTCTAAACTGCCCTGGTCAATCCTGCTGGAAATATCATGCTGTTTCTCTAATACCAATTAAAGACAACTTCCTGTGAACTTTTAGTCTTCAAACGGCTCACGTCCTCCAGGTAATTGAAGCCGGCTGCCACTGAATGTAACCCTAGGGATCAGATGTATTTCCTGTTAACATAAACCGTTTTTAATTTCTTCATTAGAAGGCTACATCGTGTAAATGTCAAATCCTAACTCTCCGCTGCTCTCTGTCCTAAACGGCTTGTTGGAGCTCCTGCCCCCCCCCCCTCCTCCCTGTGAGCCCAGTGGCCGTCTGCGAGACAGCGAGACACAGCGAAACCCAGCCCGAACACACACACACCGACTCACAGGAGAAATCGGCGGAGCTGCAGCTGAGAAAAGAAAAGTGTGTGTGTGTGAGGATTTAACCTAACAGCTCCGCGGACGTAACGTAACGGCTCCACGGATTATTGTTTCACTATTCTTTCATTATTGTTTCATTATTGTTTCATTATTGTTTCACTATTGTTTCATTATTGTTTCATTATTGTTTCATTATTGTAGTCCCATTGTGTTACTTCGTATTGTATTATTGCCTGGACAGCACTTTGGTCAACTGAGGTTGTTTGAAATGTGCTATATAAATATAAATAAAGATTGAGATTGAAAACTCGACGGCTCTTTACCTCTGAGATGTTCGGCGTCGAGGTGGTTTCGCTCATCTTTGGAGGCGAGGTGGGCCGAGACCCCCAGGGCGCCGGTCAGCGCCAGCAGCCCTGACCCCCCCGCCCCCAGGGAGAGGCCTGAGGGGTGAGGCGTGAGGGGGATGCCGGGGGCGTGGTGAGACAGGTGCTGGAGCTGCTGCTGCTGTGGCCACAGGGAGAGGGGGGAGAGGGGAGGGGGAGATGGTGGCATACAACAGGGTGGGAGGTTAGAAGAAACAAGGTAAAGAAATCGAAGCACGAGAAAGTGCAAAGAACACTCTGACTGGAGACCGACCAAGGTGATGCGGACACACACTTCGCACAAAGAGGTGTCTTGAACTTCATATACTGATTAAGAAGAGAATGATCGCTGTAAGTATAGTCTCTCGTGGTACTCGTACCCCTTTGGTTATTTTGTTACGTCACTTTTTGTATTGTTGTTGCTCTCTCCCATGTTTTTCAAATTGTTATGCTATGACGTTTGTATTTAGTTTGCTTTGAACAGCCATTTGAGGCATTTCTTGTGATTGTAGCTTAACTAGAGCGTTATATAGCCAATATGCGTGTGTTACTCTGATGTATTGTATTCCTCTGTTCCAAAGCTTATTTTCTACTGATGTACCGATCAACTTCTGCATCAATGCTTGTGTATTATGCTCTTTTAAGGTTAAGAGTATTTACTGACGTGTCTCCGCGCTTTAATGTTCAAACAGCTCTTTATGTTCCTCATACTGCCTGAGCTGCAGCACCTCTTGTCACCCTCTGTCTGAAACCAGAGCCCAGTCTATTGGTTAGCTGGCCGGCTCTGTTGGGTTGGTCGCTAGCCAATAGAAGCGTGAGTGTTGCATAATGATGCCATCATGTTACGGAGTTAAGCATATTATTTACACACGGCATCTATTGCACGTCTGTCCGTCCTGGGAGAGGGATCCCTCCTCTGCTGCTCTCCCCGAGGTTTCTCCCATGTTCCCCTTTAAACTGTGGGTTTTCTCTGGAAGTGTTTCCTTGTACGATGTGAGGGTCTAAGGACAGAGGGTCCAAGGACAGAGGGTCTGAGGACAGAGGGTCTAAGGACAGAGGGTCTGTGGACAGAGGGTCTGTGGACAGAGGGTCTGTGGACAGAGGGTCTGAGGACAGAGGGTCTAAGGACAGAGGGTCTGAGGACAGAGGGTCTAAGGACAGAGGGTCTAAGGACAGAGGGTGTCGTTTTTCTCATACTGATATTCTGATCAATCTGTGTTGTTGTATTTGCTGTAAAGTGTCTCGACTGTAGGCTAATTTTATTTTATGTACAGCACTTTGGCTCCACCAAAAATCGTTTATAAATGTGCTATATAAATAAAACTTGATTTGATTTGATATACATACAATATACTAGGGCTGCTCAATTAATCGTATTTTAATCGCAATTACGATTATGGCTTGCAACGATTACGAAAACAACGTAATCGGAATAAAATGATTATTTTGTTATTATTACTTACTTTCTTTTTTTCAATTTTTTTTTTTTATTGGTTTTTCAGTTGAATTATGCTTAAAGTTCAGGGTAATCAACTGTTAAAAACATACTGTTCAAAAAAAATTCTCCAATAAATGGATGCTTTCAAAGTAAATGGATAATCGTTTTTTAATAATCGTGATATCAATTATTGACCCAAATAATCGAGATTATGATTTTTGCCATAACCGAGCAGCCCTACAGTATACCTTGCCTAACTCCACTATATAACAGATTACAGGAAAGGGAAACATCCAAAGGCACAACAGGGCCTTGTTAGAAAAGGAAGTGCTAAGAACAAAGGAGATGAAGAAGACGGCGGATAGAAAGAAAGTGAGAAGGCGAATGAAATGAAATCCACATGGAGAGCTTGGCAATTAGAGAGGGAAATAAGAGGAAGGAAGATATACAGATTATTGGATTAAAGATGGACACCAAGGAATATAGGAAGAGGGAAATGAAATGATCAGGGCACACAGAGAAAGCACAGAAAGAGGAGATGGTAAGTGAAAGAAAGAAATGGGATGCATTACAGAGGAATGGCAGCATGAGGAAGATTGAGGCCAAGGGAGAGCGCAGAGAGGGGGCATGTGAGGGGAAGAAGGAACTGAGGGAAATCACGGAGGAGGCAGTGAAAAGTGAACAGGAGAGGAAAGGTAGGGCACGAGGGTGAATGGGCTCAGGAGGAGGGAGGGAAAGTGTGCAGTGGAGAGAGACAAGATAAGACGGAGCCAGAAACAATGAGAGAGGAGGATACATGAGGACAGGGAAGGAGGGAGAGAAGGATCAAAGATTAAAAAAGGAGGGATGAGAAGAAAGCTGGAGAAAGAGGATGATGGGGATAGTGAAGGGAGCAGAGGAGCAGCTCCAGATGAAGAAAGGCTGTTATCCGGAGGGGAGCATTATGATGTGTTTTCCGTGTGTTGTTTTGTCGAAGCTGGTGTGTATGACACACACACACACACACACACACACACACACACACACACACACACACACACACACACACACACACACACACACACACACACACACACACACACACACCACACACACACACACACACACACACACACACACA